>NW_020191946.1:0-35833 GCF_002263795.3 Bos taurus | reverse complement strand
ATCAGTCACGTGATCAGTACATGATCAGTCAACTGAACAGTGCATGATCATTTACGTGATCTGAGCATGATCAGTCACGTGACCAGTATATGGTAGCTACGTGAACATTGCATGACCAGCCAGGTGAGAAGTGCATGATAGCCACGTGATGTGTGCATGATCAGTACGTGAGCAGAGTATGATCAGCCACGTGATCAGTGCATGATCAGTCACGTGACAGGTGTGTGGTAAGCCACGTGAACAATGCATGTTCAGCCACGTGATCAATGCATGATATCCACGTGATCAGTGCATGATCAGTTCCATGAACAGTGTGTGATCAGCCACGTGAGCAGTGCATGGTCAGACAGGTGAACAGTGTATGATCAGTCACGTGACCAGTATATGGTAGCTACGTGATCATTGCATGATCAGCCATGTGATCTGTGCATGATAGCCACATGATCACTGCATGATCAGCCACGTGATCAGTGCATGATCAGCCACGTGATCAGTGCATGATCAGCCACGTGATCAGTGCATGATAGCCACGTGATCAGTGCATGATCAGTCACGTGATCAGTGCATGATCAGTCACGTGATCAGTGTATGATCAGCCACGTGATCAGTGCATGATCAGCCACATGACCAGTGCATGATCAATTACGTGATCAGTGCATGATCATTCACGTGACCAGTACATGGTAGCTACGTGATCATTGCATGATCAGCCACGTGAGCAGTGCGTGATAGCCACGTGATCAGTGCATGATCAGCCACGTGATCAGTGCATAATCAGTCACGTGATCAGTGCATGGTCAGTCACGTGATCAGTGCATGATCATCCACGTGATCAGTGCATGTGGGAGTCATGTAGTCAATGCATGATAGCGCATAATCATGCACGATCAGTCCCGTGATGAGTGTATGATCAGCCAAAGTGATCAGTGCAAGATAGCTACGTGATCAGTGCATGATCAGTCACATGTTAAGTGCATGATCAGCCCACGTCATCAGTGCATGATAGCCACGTGAGCAGTGCATACAATTACGTGGTCAGTGCATGCGCAATCACGTGATCAGTGCATGAGAGCCACGTGATCAGTGCATGATCATTCACGTGAATAGTGTGTTGATCAGCGACAGTGAACAGTGCATGCTCAGTCACGTGTTCAGGGCCTGCTGAAGCTGCGTGATTACTGTCTGCTCATCTGCTTGACAATTGCCAGCTGAGCTGTACGATTCCTGTCTGTCATCTGCTTGACAATTGCCACCTGTGCTGCATAATTCCTGCCTGCTCATCTACTTGATTATTGCCAGCTGAGCAGCATGATTTCTCAGAGCTGAGTTCCATGATTATAGCCTGCTGACTGATTCCTGCCTACTCAGCTCTTTGTTCATTGCCTCCAGATGCACATGATCAGTGTGTGACACCAAACATGATCAGCACATGATCAGTCACATGATGAATGCATGATAAGCCAGGTGATCAGTGCATGATCAATTACGTGATCAGTGCAAGATCAGTCATGTGACCAGTACATGGTAGCTGCGTGATCACTGCATGATCAGCCACGTGAGCAGTGCATGATAGCCACGTGATCAGTGCATGATCAGTCACGTGATCTGTGCATGATCAGTCACGTGTTCAGTGCATGATCAGCCACGTGATCAGTGAATGATCAATTACGTGATCAGTGCATGATCACTCACGGGACCAGTACATGGTAGCTACGTGATCATTACATGATCAGCCACGTGATCAGTGCATGATCAATTACGTGATCAGTGCATGATCAGTTACGTGAGCAGTGTATGATCAGCCACGTGATCAGTGCATGGTCAGACACGTGAACAGTGTATGATTAGCCACGTGATCAGTGCATGATATCCAAGTGATCAGTGCTTGATCAATCACGTGATCAGTGTATGATCAGCCAGGTGAACAGTGCATGCTCAGTCACGTGATCAGGGACTGCTGAGCTGCGTGATTCCTGTCTGCTCATCTGCTTGACAATTGCCAGCTGAGCTGCACGATTCCTGCCTGTCATCTGCTTGACAATTGCCAGCTGTGCTGTGTAATTCCTGCCTGCTCAGCTGCTTGATTATTGCCAGCTGAGCAGCATGATTCCTCACAGCTGAGTTCCATGATTATTGCCTGCTGACTCTTTGATTCATGCCTACTCAGCTCTTTGTTTATTGCCTCCAGAGGCACATGATCAGTGTATGATAGCAAACATGCTCAGCGCATGATCAGTCACATGGTCAGCGCCATTAAGTCACGTGATCACTACATGATAGTCATGTGATCAGTCCATGCTCAGTCACGGTATCAGTGCATGATCAGCCACGTGATCAGTGCATGATAGCCACGTGATCATTGCATGATAGCCACGTGATCAGTGCATGATCAGCCAGGTGATCAGTGAATGATTGCTACGTGATCAGTTCATGATTAGTCACGTGATCTGTGCATGACCAGGCAGGTGATCAGTGTATGATCAGCCACGTGAACAGTGCATGATAGCCACGTGATCAGTGCATGATCAGTCACCTGATGGGTGTATGATCTGTCACGTGACCGGTACATGGTAGCTACATGATCATTGCATGATCAGCCACGTGAGTAGTGCATGATAGCCAGGTGATCAGTGCATGATCTGTGACGTGATCAGTGCATGATCAGTCATGTAATCTGTGCATGACCAGGCACGTGATCAGTGTATGACCAGCCATGTGATCAGTGCATTAAAGCCACGTGATCAGTGCATGATAAGTCACGTGATCAGTGCATGATCAGTTAAGTGATCAGTGCATGATCAGCCACATGATCAGTGCATGATCAATTACGTCATCAGTGCATGATCAGTCACGTGACGAGTACATGGTAGCTGCGTGATCAGTGTATGACCAGCCAAGTGATCAGTGCATGATAGCCACGTGATCAGTGCATGATCAGTCACGGGATCAGTGCATGATGAGCCACGTGATCAGTGCTGGATCAATTACATGATCAGTGCATGATCAGTCAGGTGACCAGTACATGGTTGCTACATGATCATTGCATGATCACCCACTTGAGGAGAGCATGATAGCCATGTGATCAGTGCATGATCAGTCACGTGATCAGTACATGATCAGTCACGGGAACAGTGCATGATCATTTACGTGATCTGTGCATGATCATTCACGTGACCAGTATATGGTAGCGACGTGATCATTGCATGACCAGCCACGTGAGCAGTGCATGATAGCCACGTGATGTGTGCATGATCAGTCACGTGATCAGTGCATGATCAGCCACGTGATCAGTGCATGACCAGTCACGTGATTAGTGCATGATCAGCCACGTGATCAGTGCATGATCAATTACGTGATTAGTGCATGATCAGTCACGTGACCAGTACATGGTAGCTACATGATCATTGCATGATCAGCCACGTGATCAGTGCATGATCAATTACGTGATTAGTGCATGATCAGTCACGTGACCAGTACATGGTAGCTACGTGATCATTGCATGATCAGCCACGTGATCAGTGCATGATCAGTCACGTGATCAGTGTATGATCAGCCACGTGATCAGTGCATGATCAATTACGTGATCAGTGCATGATAGTCACGTGACCAGTACATGGTAGCTACGTGATCATTACATGATCTGCCATGTGAACCTTGCATGATAGCAACGAGATCAGTGCATGATCAGTCACGTGATCAGTGCATGATCAGTCACGTGAACAGTGCATGATAAGTCACCTGATCAGTGTATGATCAATTACGTGCTCAGTGCATGATCACTCACGTGACCAGTACATGGTAGCTACGTGATCATTGCATGGTCAGCCACGTGAACAGTGCATGATAGCCGCGTGATCACTGCATGATCTGTCACATGATCAGTGTATGTTTATCCACGTGATTAGTGCATGATAGCCACGTGATCAGTGCATGATCAGTCACGTGATACGTGTGTGATCAGCCACGTGATCAGTGCATGATGAGTCAGGTGATCAGTGCAGGATTAATTACGTGATCAGTGCATGATCAGTCACGTGACCAGTACATGGTTGCTACGTGATCATTGCATGATCAGCCACGTGAGCAGTGCATGATAGCCACGTGATCAGTGCATGATCAGTCACGTGATCAGTACATGATCAGTCAACTGAACAGTGCATGATCATTTACGTGATCTGAGCATGATCAGTCACGTGACCAGTATATGGTAGCTACGTGAACATTGCATGACCAGCCAGGTGAGAAGTGCATGATAGCCACGTGATGTGTGCATGATCAGGTACGTGAGCAGAGTATGATCAGCCACGTGATCAGTGCATGAGTGCCACGTGATCAGTGCATGATCAGTCACGTGACAGGTGTGTGGTAAGCCACGTGAACAATGCATGTTCAGCCACGTGATCAATGCATGATATCCACCTGATCAGTGCATGATCAGTTACATGAACAGTGTGTGATCAGCCACGTGAGCAGTGCATGGTCAGACAGGTGAACAGTGTATGATCAGTCACGTGACCAGTATATGGTAGCTATGTGACCATTGCATGATCAGCCATGTGATCTGTGCATGATAGCCACGTGATCACTGCATGATAGCCACGTGATCAGTGCATGATCAGTCACGTGATCAGTGCATGATCAGCCACGTGATCAGTGCATGATAGCCACGTGATCAGTATGATCAGTCACGTGATCAGTGCATGATCAGTCACGTGATCAGTGTATGATCAGCCACGTGATCAGTGCATGATCAGCCACATGACCAGTGCATGATCAATTACGTGATCAGTGCATGATCATTCACGTGACCAGTACATGGTAGCTACGTGATGATTGCATGATCAGCCACGTGAGCAGTGCGTGATAGCCACGTGATCAGTGCATGATCAGCCACGTGATCAGTGCATGATCAGTCACGTGATCAGTGCATGGTCAGTCACGTGATCAGTGCATGATCATCCACGTGATCAGTGCAGGTGGAGTCATGTAGTCAATGCCTGATAGCGCCATAATCAGTGCACGATCAGTCCCGTGATGAGTGTATGATCAGCCAAGTGATCAGTGCAAGATAGCTACGTGATCAGTGCATGATCAGTCACATGAAAAGTGCATGATCAGCCACGTCATCAGTGCATGATAGCCACGTGAGCAGTGCATACAATTACGTGGTCAGTGCATGCGCAATCACGTGATCAGTGCATGAGAGCCACGTGATCAGTGCATGATCATTCACGTGATAGGTGTGTGATCAGCGACGTGAACAGTGCATGCTCAGTCACGTGTTCAGGGCCTGCTGAGCTGCGTGATTACTGTCTGCTCATCTGCTTGACAATTGCCAGCTGAGCTGTACGATTCCTGTCTGTCATCTCCTTGACAATTGCCACCTGTGCTGCATAATTCCTGCCTGCTCATCTACTTGATTATTGCCAGCTGAGCAGCATGATTTCTCAGAGCTGAGTTCCATGATTATAGCCTGCTGACTGATTCCTGCCTACTCAGCTCTTTGTTCATTGCCTCCAGATGCACATGATCAGTGTGTGACACCAAACATGATCAGCACATGATCAGTCACATGATGAATGCATGATAAGCCAGGTGATCAGTGCATGATCAATTACGTGATCAGTGCATGATCAGTCATGTGACCAGTACATGGTAGCTGCGTGATCACTGCATGATCAGCCACGTGAGCAGTGCATGATAGCCACGTGATCAGTGCATGATCAGTCACGTGATCTGTGCATGATCAGTCACGTGTTCAGTGCATGATCAGCCACGTGATCAGTGAATGATCAATTACGTGATCAGTGCATGATCACTCACGGGACCAGTACATGGTAGCTACGTGATCATTACATGATCAGCCACGTGATCAGTGCATGATCAATTACGTGATCAGTGCATGATCAGTTACGTGAGCAGTGTATGATCAGCCACGTGATCAGTGCATGGTCAGACACGTGAACAGTGTATGATTAGCCACGTGATCAGTGCATGATATCCAAGTGATCAGTGCTTGATCAATCACGTGATCAGTGTATGATCAGCCAGGTGAACAGTGCATGCTCAGTCACGTGATCAGGGACTGCTGAGCTGCACGATTCATGCCTGTCATCTGCTTGACAATTGCCAGCTGTGCTGTGTAATTCCTGCCTGCTCAGCTGCTTGATTATTGCCAGCTGAGCAGCATGATTCCTCACAGCTGAGTTCCATGATTATTGCCTGCTGACTCTTTGATTCATGCCTACTCAGCTCTTTGTTTATTGCCTCCAGAGGCACATGATCAGTGTATGATAGCAAACATGCTCAGCGCATGATCAGTCACATGGTCAGCGCCATTAAGTCACGTGATCACTACATGATAGTCATGTGATCAGTCCATGCTCAGTCACGGTATCAGTGCATGATCAGCCACGTGATCAGTGCATGATAGCCACGTGATCATTCCATGATAGCCACGTGATCAGTGCATGATCAGCCAGGTGATCAGTGAATGATTGCTACGTGATCAGTTCATGATTAGTCACGTGATCTGTGCATGACCAGGCAGGTGATCAGTGTATGATCAGCCACGTGAACAGTGCATGATAGCCACGTGATCAGTGCATGATCAGTCACCTGATGGGTGTATGATCTGTCACGTGACCGGTACATGGTAGCTACATGATCATTGCATGATCAGCCACGTGAGTAGTGCATGATAGCCAGGTGATCAGTGCATGATCTGTGACGTGATCAGTGCATGATCAGTCATGTAATCTGTGCATGACCAGGCACGTGATCAGTGTATGACCAGCCATGTGATCAGTGCATTAAAGCCACGTGATCAGTGCATGATAAGTCACGTGATCAGTGCATGATCAGTTAAGTGATCAGTGCATGATCAGCCACATGATCAGTGCATGATCAATTACGTCATCAGTGCATGATCAGTCACGTGACGAGTACATGGTAGCTGCGTGATCAGTGTATGACCAGCCAAGTGATCAGTGCATGATAGCCACGTGATCAGTGCATGATCAGTCACGGGATCAGTGCATGATGAGCCACGTGATCAGTGCTGGATCAATTACATGATCAGTGCATGATCAGTCAGGTGACCAGTACATGGTTGCTACATGATCATTGCATGATCACCCACTTGAGGAGAGCATGATAGCCATGTGATCAGTGCATGATCAGTCACGTGATCAGTACATGATCAGTCACGGGAACAGTGCATGATCATTTACGTGATCTGTGCATGATCATTCACGTGACCAGTATATGGTAGCGACGTGATCATTGCATGACCAGCCACGTGAGCAGTGCATGATAGCCACGTGATGTGTGCATGATCAGTCACGTGATCAGTGCATGATCAGCCACGTGATCAGTGCATGACCAGTCACGTGATTAGTGCATGATCAGCCACGTGATCAGTGCATGATCAATTATGTGATTAGTGCATGATCAGTCACGTGACCAGTACATGGTAGCTACATGATAATTGCATGATCAGCCACGTGATCAGTGCATGATCAATTACGTGATTAGTGCATGATGAGTCACGTGACCAGTACATGGTAGCTACGTGATCATTGCATGATCAGCCACGTGATCAGTGCATGATCAGTCACGTGATCAGTGTATGATCAGCCACGTGATCAGTGCATGATCAATTACGTGATCAGTGCATGATAGTCACGTGACCAGTACATGGTAGCTACGTGATCATTACATGATCTGCCATGTGAACCTTGCATGAGAGCAACGAGATCAGTGCATGATCAGTCACGTGATCAGTGCATGATCAGTCACGTGAACAGTGCATGATAAGTCACCTGATCAGTGTATGATCAATTACGTGCTCAGTGCATGATCACTCACGTGACCAGTACATGGTAGCTACGTGATCATTGCATGGTCAGCCACGTGAACAGTGCATGATAGCCGCGTGATCACTGCATGATCTGTCACATGATCAGTGTATGTTTATCCACGTGATTAGTGCATGATAGCCACGTGATCAGTGCATGATCAGTCACGTGATACGTGTGTGATCAGCCACGTGATCAGTGCATGATGAGTCAGGTGATCAGTGCAGGATTAATTACGTGATCAGTGCATGATCAGTCACGTGACCAGTACATGGTTGCTACGTGATCATTGCATGATCAGCCACGTGAGCAGTGCATGATAGCCACGTGATCAGTGCATGATCAGTCACGTGATCAGTACATGATCAGTCAACTGAACAGTGCATGATCATTTACGTGATCTGAGCATGATCAGTCACGTGACCAGTATATGGTAGCTACGTGAACATTGCATGACCAGCCAGGTGAGAAGTGCATGATAGCCACGTGATGTGTGCATGATCAGGTACGTGAGCAGAGTATGATCAGCCACGTGATCAGTGCATGAGTGCCACGTGATCAGTGCATGATCAGTCACGTGACAGGTGTGTGGTAAGCCACGTGAACAATGCATGTTCAGCCACGTGATCAATGCATGATATCCACGTGATCAGTGCATGATCAGTTCCATGAACAGTGTGTGATCAGCCACGTGAGCAGTGCATGGTCAGACAGGTGAACAGTGTATGATCAGTCACGTGACCAGTATATGGTAGCTACGTGATCATTGCATGATCAGCCATGTGATCTGTGCATGATAGCCACGTGATCACTGCATGATAGCCACGTGATCAGTGCATGATCAGTCACGTGATCAGTGCATGATCAGCCACGTGATCAGTGCATGATAGCCACGTGATCAGTATGATCAGTCACGTGATCAGTGCATGATCAGTCACGTGATCAGTGTATGATCAGCCACGTGATCAGTGCATGATCAGCCACATGACCAGTGCATGATCAATTACGTGATCAGTGCATGATCATTCACGTGACCAGTACATGGTAGCTACGTGATGATTGCATGATCAGCCACGTGAGCAGTGCGTGATAGCCACGTGATCAGTGCATGATCAGCCACGTGATCAGTGCATGATCAGTCACGTGATCAGTGCATGGTCAGTCACGTGATCAGTGCATGATCATCCACGTGATCAGTGCAGGTGGAGTCATGTAGTCAATGCCTGATAGCGCCATAATCAGTGCACGATCAGTCCCGTGATGAGTGTATGATCAGCCAAGTGATCAGTGCAAGATAGCTACGTGATCAGTGCATGATCAGTCACATGAAAAGTGCATGATCAGCCACGTCATCAGTGCATGATAGCCACGTGAGCAGTGCATACAATTACGTGGTCAGTGCATGCGCAATCACGTGATCAGTGCATGAGAGCCACGTGATCAGTGCATGATCATTCACGTGATAGGTGTGTGATCAGCGACGTGAACAGTGCATGCTCAGTCACGTGTTCAGGGCCTGCTGAGCTGCGTGATTACTGTCTGCTCATCTGCTTGACAATTGCCAGCTGAGCTGTACGATTCCTGTCTGTCATCTCCTTGACAATTGCCACCTGTGCTGCATAATTCCTGCCTGCTCATCTACTTGATTATTGCCAGCTGAGCAGCATGATTTCTCAGAGCTGAGTTCCATGATTATAGCCTGCTGACTGATTCCTGCCTACTCAGCTCTTTGTTCATTGCCTCCAGATGCACATGATCAGTGTGTGACACCAAACATGATCAGCACATGATCAGTCACATGATGAATGCATGATAAGCCAGGTGATCAGTGCATGATCAATTACGTGATCAGTGCATGATCAGTCATGTGACCAGTACATGGTAGCTGCGTGATCACTGCATGATCAGCCACGTGAGCAGTGCATGATAGCCACGTGATCAGTGCATGATCAGTCACGTGATCTGTGCATGATCAGTCACGTGTTCAGTGCATGATCAGCCACGTGATCAGTGAATGATCAATTACGTGATCAGTGCATGATCACTCACGGGACCAGTACATGGTAGCTACGTGATCATTACATGATCAGCCACGTGATCAGTGCATGATCAATTACGTGATCAGTGCATGATCAGTTACATGAGCAGTGTATGATCAGCCACGTGATCAGTGCATGGTCAGACACGTGAACAGTGTATGATTAGCCACGTGATCAGTGCATGATATCCAAGTGATCAGTGCTTGATCAATCACGTGATCAGTGTATGATCAGCCAGGTGAACAGTGCATGCTCAGTCACGTGATCAGGGACTGCTGAGCTGCACGATTCATGCCTGTCATCTGCTTGACAATTGCCAGCTGTGCTGTGTAATTCCTGCCTGCTCAGCTGCTTGATTATTGCCAGCTGAGCAGCATGATTCCTCACAGCTGAGTTCCATGATTATTGCCTGCTGACTCTTTGATTCATGCCTACTCAGCTCTTTGTTTATTGCCTCCAGAGGCACATGATCAGTGTATGATAGCAAACATGCTCAGCGCATGATCAGTCACATGGTCAGCGCCATTAAGTCACGTGATCACTACATGATAGTCATGTGATCAGTCCATGCTCAGTCACGGTATCAGTGCATGATCAGCCACGTGATCAGTGCATGATAGCCACGTGATCATTCCATGATAGCCACGTGATCAGTGCATGATCAGCCAGGTGATCAGTGAATGATTGCTACGTGATCAGTTCATGATTAGTCACGTGATCTGTGCATGACCAGGCAGGTGATCAGTGTATGATCAGCCACGTGAACAGTGCATGATAGCCACGTGATCAGTGCATGATCAGTCACCTGATGGGTGTATGATCTGTCACGTGACCGGTACATGGTAGCTACATGATCATTGCATGATCAGCCACGTGAGTAGTGCATGATAGCCAGGTGATCAGTGCATGATCTGTGACGTGATCAGTGCATGATCAGTCATGTAATCTGTGCATGACCAGGCACGTGATCAGTGTATGACCAGCCATGTGATCAGTGCATTAAAGCCACGTGATCAGTGCATGATAAGTCACGTGATCAGTGCATGATCAGTTAAGTGATCAGTGCATGATCAGCCACATGATCAGTGCATGATCAATTACGTCATCAGTGCATGATCAGTCACGTGACGAGTACATGGTAGCTGCGTGATCAGTGTATGACCAGCCAAGTGATCAGTGCATGATAGCCACGTGATCAGTGCATGATCAGTCACGGGATCAGTGCATGATGAGCCACGTGATCAGTGCTGGATCAATTACATGATCAGTGCATGATCAGTCAGGTGACCAGTACATGGTTGCTACGTGATCATTGCATGATCACCCACTTGAGGAGAGCATGATAGCCACGTGATCAGTGCATGATCAGTCACGTGATCAGTACATGATCAGTCACGGGAACAGTGCATGATCATTTACGTGATCTGTGCATGATCATTCACGTGACCAGTATATGGTAGCGACGTGATCATTGCATGACCAGCCACGTGAGCAGTGCATGATAGCCACGTGATGTGTGCATGATCAGTCACGTGATCAGTGCATGATCAGCCACGTGATCAGTGCATGACCAGTCACGTGATTAGTGCATGATCACCCACGTGATCAGTGCATGATCAATTATGGGATTAGTGCATGATCAGTCACGTGACCAGTACATGGTAGCTACATGATCATTGCATGATCAGCCACGTGATCAGTGCATGATCAATTACGTGATTAGTGCATGATCAGTCACGTGACCAGTACATGGTAGCTACGTGATCATTGCATGATCAGCCACGTGATCAGTGCATGATCAGTCACGTGATCAGTGTATGATCAGCCACGTGATCAGTGCATGATCAATTACGTGATCAGTGCATGATAGTCACGTGACCAGTACATGGTAGCTACGTGATCATTACATGATCTGCCATGTGAACCTTGCATGAGAGCAACGAGATCAGTGCATGATCAGTCACGTGATCAGTGCATGATCAGTCACGTGAACAGTGCATGATAAGTCACCTGATCAGTGTATGATCAATTACGTGCTCAGTGCATGATCACTCACGTGACCAGTACATGGTAGCTACGTGATCATTGCATGGTCAGCCACGTGAGCAGTGCATGATAGCCGCGTGATCACTGCATGATCTGTCACATGATCAGTGTATGTTTATCCACGTGATTAGTGCATGATAGCCACGTGATCAGTGCATGATCAGTCACGTGATACGTGTGTGATCAGCCACGTGATCAGTGCATGATGAGTCAGGTGATCAGTGCAGGATTAATTACGTGATCAGTGCATGATCAGTCACGTGACCAGTACATGGTTGCTACGTGATCATTGCATGATCAGCCACGTGAGCAGTGCATGATAGCCACGTGATCAGTGCATGATCAGTCACGTGATCAGTACATGATCAGTCAACTGAACAGTGCATGATCATTTACGTGATCTGAGCATGATCAGTCACGTGACCAGTATATGGTAGCTACGTGAACATTGCATGACCAGCCAGGTGAGAAGTGCATGATAGCCACGTGATGTGTGCATGATCAGGTACGTGAGCAGAGTATGATCAGCCACGTGATCAGTGCATGAGTGCCACGTGATCAGTGCATGATCAGTCACGTGACAGGTGTGTGGTAAGCCACGTGAACAATGCATGTTCAGCCACGTGATCAATGCATGATATCCACGTGATCAGTGCATGATCAGTTCCATGAACAGTGTGTGATCAGCCACGTGAGCAGTGCATGGTCAGACAGGTGAACAGTGTATGATCAGTCACGTGACCAGTATATGGTAGCTACGTGATCATTGCATGATCAGCCATGTGATCTGTGCATGATAGCCACGTGATCACTGCATGATAGCCACGTGATCAGTGCATGATCAGTCACGTGATCAGTGCATGATCAGCCACGTGATCAGTGCATGACGAGGCACGTGATCAGTATGACCAGCCAAGTGATCAGTGCATGATAGCCACGTGATCAGTGCATGATCAGTCACGTGATCAGTGCATGATCAGTCACGTGATCAGTGTATGATCAGCCACGTGATCAGTGCATGATCAGCCACATGACCAGTGCATGATCAATTACGTGATCAGTGCATGATCATTCACGTGACCAGTACATGGTAGCTACGTGATCATTGCATGATCAGCCACGTGAGCAGTGCGTGATAGCCACGTGATCAGTGCATGATCAGCCACGTGATCAGTGCATAATCAGTCACGTGATCAGTGCATGATCAGCCACGTGATCAGTGCATAATCAGTCACGTGATCAGTGCATGATCAATTACGTGATCAGTGCATGATAGTCACGTGACCAGTACATGGTAGCTACGTGATCATTACATGATCTGCCATGTGAACCTTGCATGATAGCAACGAGATCAGTGCATGATCAGTCACGTGATCAGTGCATGATCAGTCACGTGAACAGTGCATGATAAGTCACCTGATCAGTGTATGATCAATTACGTGCTCAGTGCATGATCACTCACGTGACCAGTACATGGTAGCTACGTGATCATTGCATGGTCAGCCACGTGAGCAGTGCATGATAGCCGCGTGATCACTGCATGATCTGTCACATGATCAGTGTATGTTTATCCACGTGATTAGTGCATGATAGCCACGTGATCAGTGCATGATCAGTCACGTGATACGTGTGTGATCAGCCACGTGATCAGTGCATGATGAGTCAGGTGATCAGTGCAGGATTAATTACGTGATCAGTGCATGATCAGTCACGTGACCAGTACATGGTTGCTACGTGATCATTGCATGATCAGCCACGTGAGCAGTGCATGATAGCCACGTGATCAGTGCATGATCAGTCACGTGATCAGTACATGATCAGTCAACTGAACAGTGCATGATCATTTACGTGATCTGAGCATGATCAGTCACGTGACCAGTATATGGTAGCTACGTGAACATTGCATGACCAGCCAGGTGAGAAGTGCATGATAGCCACGTGATGTGTGCATGATCAGTTACGTGAGCAGAGTATGATCAGCCACGTGATCAGTGCATGAGTGCCACGTGATCAGTGCATGATCAGTCACGTGACAGGTGTGTGGTAAGCCACGTGAACAATGCATGTTCAGCCACGTGATCAATGCATGATATCCACGTGATCAGTGCATGATCAGTTCCATGAACAGTGTGTGATCAGCCACGTGAGCAGTGCATGGTCAGACAGGTGAACAGTGTATGATCAGTCACGTGACCAGTATATGGTAGCTACGTGATCATTGCATGATCAGCCATGTGATCTGTGCATGATAGCCACGTGATCAGTGCATGATCAGTCACGTGATCAGTGTATGATCAGCCACGTGATCAGTGCATGATCAGCCACATGACCAGTGCATGATCAATTACGTGATCAGTGCATGATCATTCACGTGACCAGTACATGGTAGCTACGTGATCATTGCATGATCAGCCACGTGAGCAGTGCGTGATAGCCACGTGATCAGTGCATGATCAGCCACGTGATCAGTGCATAATCAGTCACGTGATCAGTGCATGGTCAGTCACGTGATCAGTGCATGATCATCCACGTGATCAGTGCATGTGGAGTCATGTAGTCAATGCATGATAGCGCCATAATCAGTGCACGATCAGTCCCGTGATGAGTGTATGATCAGCCAAGTGATCAGTGCAAGATAGCTACGTGATCAGTGCATGATCAGTCACATGATAAGTGCATGATCAGCCACGTCATCAGTGCATGATAGCCACGTGAGCAGTGCATACAATTACGTGGTCAGTGCATGCGCAATCACGTGATCAGTGCATGAGAGCCACGTGATCAGTGCATGATCATTCACGTGATAGGTGTGTGATCAGCGACGTGAACAGTGCACGCTCAGTCACGTGTTCAGGGCCTGCTGAGCTGCGTGATTACTGTCTGCTCATCTGCTTGACAATTGCCAGCTGAGCTGTACGATTCCTGTCTGTCATCTGCTTGACAATTGCCACCTGTGCTGCATAATTCCTGCCTGCTCATCTACTTGATTATTGCCAGCTGAGCAGCATGATTTCTCAGAGCTGAGTTCCATGATTATAGCCTGCTGACTGATTCCTGCCTACTCAGCTCTTTGTTCATTGCCTCCAGATGCACATGATCAGTGTGTGACACCAAACATGATCAGCACATGATCAGTCACATGATGAATGCATGATAAGCCAAGTGATCAGTGCATGATCAATTACGTGATCAGTGCAAGATCAGTCATGTGACCAGTACATGGTAGCTGCGTGATCACTGCATGATCAGCCACGTGAGCAGTGCATGATAGCCACGTGATCAGTGCATGATCAGTCACGTGATCTGTGCATGATCAGTCACGTGTTCAGTGCATGATCAGCCACGTGATCAGTGAATGATCAATTACGTGATCAGTGCATGATCACTCACGGGACCAGTACATGGTAGCTACGTGATCATTACATGATCAGCCACATGATCAGTGCATGATCAATTGCGTGATCAGTGCATGATCAGTTACGTGAGCAGTGTATGATCAGCCACGTGATCAGTGCATGGTCAGACACGTGAACAGTGTATGATTAGCCACGTGATCAGTGCATGATATCCAAGTGATCAGTGCTTGATCAATCACGTGATCAGTGTATGATCAGCCAGGTGAACAGTGCATGCTCAGTCACGTGATCAGGGACTGCTGAGCTGCGTGATTCCTGTCTGCTCATCTGCTTGACAATAGCCAGTTGAGCTGCACGATTCCTGCCTGTCATCTGCTTGACAATTGCCAGCTGTGCTGTGTAATTCCTGCCTGCTCAGCTGCTTGATTATTGCCAGCTGAGCAGCATGATTCCTCACAGCTGAGTTCCATGATTATTGCCTGCTGACTCTTTGATTCATGCCTACTCAGCTCTTTGTTTATTGCCTCCAGAGGCACATGATCAGTGTATGATAGCAAACATGCTCAGCGCATGATCAGTCACATGGTCAGCGCCATTAAGTCACGTGATCACTACATGATAGTCATGTGATCAGTCCATGCTCAGTCACGGTATCAGTGCATGATCAGCCACGTGATCAGTGCATGATAGCCACGTGATCATTGCATGATAGCCACGTGATCAGTGCATGATCAGCCAGGTGATCATTGAATGATTGCTACGTGATCAGTTCATGATTAGTCACGTGATCTGTGCATGACCAGGCAGGTGATCAGTGTATGATCAGCCACGTGAACAGTGCATGATAGCCACGTGATCAGTGCATGATCAGTCACCTGATGGGTGTATGATCTGTCACGTGACCGGTACATGGTAGCTACATGATCATTGCATGATCAGCCCCGTGAGTAGTGCATGATAGCCAGGTGATCAGTGCATGATCTGTGACGTGATCAGTGCATGAACAGTCATGTGATCTGTGCATGACCAGGCACGTGATCAGTGTATGACCAGCCATGTGATCAGTGCATTAAAGCCACGTGATCAGTGCATGATCAGTCACGTGATCTGTGCATGATCAGTCACGTGTTCAGTGCATGATCAGCCACGTGATCAGTGAATGATCAATTACGTGATCAGTGCATGATCACTCACAGGACCAGTACATGGTAGCTACGTGATCATTACATGATCAGCCACGTGATCAGTGCATGATCAATTACGTGATCAGTGCATGATCAGTTACGTGAGCAGTGTATGATCAGCCACGTGATCAGTGCATGGTCAGACATGTGAACAGTGTATGATTAGCCACGTGATCAGTGCATGATATCCAAGTGATCAGTGCTTGATCAATCACGTGATCAGTGTATGATCAGCCAGGTGAACAGTGCATGCTCAGTCACGTGATCAGGGACTGCTGAGCTGCGTGATTACTGTCTCCTCATCTGCTTGACAATTGCCAGCTGAGCTGCACGATTCCTGCCTGTCATCTGCTTGACAATTGCCAGCTGTGCTGTGTAATTCCTGCCTGCTCAGCTGCTTGATTATTGCCAGCTGAGCAGCATGATTCCTCACAGCTGAGTTCCATGATTATTGCCTGCTGACTCTTTGATTCATGCCTACTCAGCTCTTTGTTTATTGCCTCCAGAGGCACATGATCAGTGTATGATAGCAAACATGATCAGCGCATGATCAGTCACATGGTCAGCGCCATTAAGTCACGTGATCACTACATGATAGTCATGTGATCAGTCCATGCTCAGTCACGGTATCAGTGCATGATCAGCCACGTGATCAGTGCATGATAGCCACGTGATCATTGCATGATAGCCACGTGATCAGTGCATGATCAGCCAGGTGATCATTGAATGATTGCTACGTGATCAGTTCATGATTAGTCACGTGATCTGTGCATGACCAGGCAGGTGATCAGTGTATGATCAGCCACGTGAACAGTGCATGATAGCCACGTGATCAGTGCATGATCAGTCACCTGATGGGTGTATGATCTGTCACGTGACCGGTACATGGTAGCTACATGATCATTGCATGATCAGCCACGTGAGTAGTGCATGATAGCCAGGTGATCAGTGCATGATCTGTGACGTGATCAGTGCATGATCAGTCATGTAATCTGTGCATGACCAGGCACGTGATCAGTGTATGACCAGCCATGTGATCAGTGCATTAAAGCCACGTGATCAGTGCATGATCAGTCACGTGAACTGTGCATGATCAGTCACGTGTTCAGTGCATGATCAGCCACGTGATCAGTGAATGATCAATTACGTGATCAGTGCATGATCACTCACGGGACCAGTACATGGTAGCTACGTGATCATTACATGATCAGCCACGTGATCAGTGCATGATCAATTACGTGATCAGTGCATGATCAGTTACGTGAGCAGTGTATGATCAGCCACGTGATCAGTGCATGGTCAGACATGTGAACAGTGTATGATTAGCCACGTGATCAGTGCATGATATCCAAGTGATCAGTGCTTGATCAATCACGTGATCAGTGTATGATCAGCCAGGTGAACAGTGCATGCTCAGTCACGTGATCAGGGACTGCTGAGCTGCGTGATTCCTGTCTGCTCATCTGCTTGACAATTGCCAGCTGAGCTGCACGATTCCTGCCTGTCATCTGCTTGACAATTGCCAGCTGTGCTGTGTAATTCCTGCCTGCTCAGCTGCTTGATTATTGCCAGCTGAGCAGCATGATTCCTCACAGCTGAGTTCCATGATTATTGCCTGCTGACTCTTTGATTCATGCCTACTCAGCTCTTTGTTTATTGCCTCCAGAGGCACATGATCAGTGTATGATAGCAAACATGCTCAGCGCATGATCAGTCACATGGTCAGCGCCATTAAGTCACGTGATCACTACATGATAGTCATGTGATCAGTCCATGCTCAGTCACGGTATCAGTGCATGATCAGCCACGTGATCAGTGCATGATAGCCACGTGATCATTGCATGATAGCCACGTGATCAGTGCATGATCAGCCAGGTGATCAGTGAATGATTGCTACGTGATCAGTTCATGATTAGTCACGTGATCTGTGCATGACCAGGCAGGTGATCAGTGTATGATCAGCCACGTGAACAGTGCATGATAGCCACGTGATCAGTGCATGATCAGTCACCTGATGGGTGTATGATCTGTCACGTGACCGGTACATGGTAGCTACATGATCATTGCATGATCAGCCACGTGAGTAGTGCATGATAGCCAGGTGATCAGTGCATGATCTGTGACGTGATCAGTGCATGATCAGTCATGTAATCTGTGCATGACCAGGCACGTGATCAGTGTATGACCAGCCATGTGATCAGTGCATTAAAGCCACGTGATCAGTGCATGATAAGTCACGTGATCAGTGCATGATCAGTTAAGTGATCAGTGCATGATCAGCCACATGATCAGTGCATGATCAATTACGTCATCAGTGCATGATCAGTCACGTGACGAGTACATGGTAGCTGCGTGATCAGTGTATGACCAGCCAAGTGATCACTGCATGATAGCCACGTGATCAGTGCATGATCAGTCACGGGATCAGTGCATGATGAGCCACGTGATCAGTGCTGGATCAATTACATGATCAGTGCATGATCAGTCAGGTGACCAGTACATGGTTGCTACATGATCATTGCATGATCACCCACTTGAGGAGAGCATGATAGCCATGTGATCAGTGCATGATCAGTCACGTGATCAGTACATGATCAGTCACGGGAACAGTGCATGATCATTTACGTGATCTGTGCATGATCATTCACGTGACCAGTATATGGTAGCGACGTGATCATTGCATGACCAGCCACGTGAGCAGTGCATGATAGCCACGTGATGTGTGCATGATCAGTCACGTGATCAGTGCATGATCAGCCACGTGATCAGTGCATGACCAGTCACGTGATTAGTGCATGATCAGCCACGTGATCAGTGCATGATCAATTACGTGATTAGTGCATGATCAGTCACGTGACCAGTACATGGTAGCTACATGATCATTGCATGATCAGCCACGTGGTCAGTGCATGATCAATTACGTGATTAGTGCATGATCAGTCACGTGACCAGTACATGGTAGCTACGTGATCATTGCATGATCAGCCACGTGATCAGTGCATGATCAGTCACGTGATCAGTGTATGATCAGCCACGTGATCAGTGCATGATCAATTACGTGATCAGTGCATGATAGTCACGTGACCAGTACATGGTAGCTACCTGATCATTACATGATCTGCCATGTGAACCTTGCATGATAGCAACGAGATCAGTGCATGATCAGTCACGTGATCAGTGCATGATCAGTCACGTGAACAGTGCATGATAAGTCACCTGATCAGTGTATGATCAATTACGTGCTCAGTGCATGATCACTCACGTGACCAGTACATGGTAGCTACGTGATCATTGCATGGTCAGCCACGTGAGCAGTGCATGATAGCCGCGTGATCACTGCATGATCTGTCACATGATCAGTGTATGTTTATCCACGTGATTAGTGCATGATAGCCACGTGATCAGTGCATGATCAGTCACGTGATACGTGTGTGATCAGCCACGTGATCAGTGCATGATGAGTCAGGTGATCAGTGCAGGATTAATTACGTGATCAGTGCATGATCAGTCACGTGACCAGTACATGGTTGCTACGTGATCATTGCATGATCAGCCACGTGAGCAGTGCATGATAGCCACGTGATCAGTGCATGATCAGTCACGTGATCAGTACATGATCAGTCAACTGAACAGTGCATGATCATTTACGTGATCTGAGCATGATCAGTCACGTGACCAGTATATGGTAGCTACGTGAACATTGCATGACCAGCCAGGTGAGAAGTGCATGATAGCCACGTGATGTGTGCATGATCAGGTACGTGAGCAGAGTATGATCAGCCACGTGATCAGTGCATGAGTGCCACGTGATCAGTGCATGATCAGTCACGTGACAGGTGTGTGGTAAGCCACGTGAACAATGCATGTTCAGCCACGTGATCAATGCATGATATCCACCTGATCAGTGCATGATCAGTTACATGAACAGTGTGTGATCAGCCACGTGAGCAGTGCATGATCAGACAGGTGAACAGTGTATGATCAGTCACGTGACCAGTATATGGTAGCTATGTGATCATTGCATGATCAGCCATGTGATCTGTGCATGATAGCCACGTGATCACTGCATGATAGCCACGTGATCAGTGCATGATCAGTCACGTGATCAGTGCATGATCAGCCACGTGATCAGTGCATGATAGCCACGTGATCAGTATGATCAGTCACGTGATCAGTGCATGATCAGTCACGTGATCAGTGTATGATCAGCCACGTGATCAGTGCATGATCAGCCACATGACCAGTGCATGATCAATTACGTGATCAGTGCATGATCATTCACGTGACCAGTACATGGTAGCTACGTGATGATTGCATGATCAGCCACGTGAGCAGTGCGTGATAGCCACGTGATCAGTGCATGATCAGCCACGTGATCAGTGCATGATCAGTCACGTGATCAGTGCATGGTCAGTCACGTGATCAGTGCATGATCATCCACGTGATCAGTGCAGGTGGAGTCATGTAGTCAATGCCTGATAGCGCCATAATCAGTGCACGATCAGTCCCGTGATGAGTGTATGATCAGCCAAGTGATCAGTGCAAGATAGCTACGTGATCAGTGCATGATCAGTCACATGAAAAGTGCATGATCAGCCACGTCATCAGTGCATGATAGCCACGTGAGCAGTGCATACAATTATGTGGTCAGTGCATGCGCAATCACGTGATCAGTGCATGAGAGCCACGTGATCAGTGCATGATCATTCACGTGATAGGTGTGTGATCAGCGACGTGAACAGTGCATGCTCAGTCACGTGTTCAGGGCCTGCTGAGCTGCGTGATTACTGTCTGCTCATCTGCTTGACAATTGCCAGCTGAGCTGTACGATTCCTGTCTGTCATCTCCTTGACAATTGCCACCTGTGCTGCATAATTCCGGCCTGCTCATCTACTTGATTATTGCCAGCTGAGCAGCATGATTTCTCAGAGCTGAGTTCCATGATTATAGCCTGCTGACTGATTCCTGCCTACTCAGCTCTTTGTTCATTGCCTCCAGATGCACATGATCAGTGTGTGACACCAAACATGATCAGCACATGATCAGTCACATGATGAATGCATGATAAGCCAGGTGATCAGTGCATGATCAATTACGTGATCAGTGCATGATCAGTCATGTGACCAGTACATGGTAGCTGCGTGATCACTGCATGATCAGCCACGTGAGCAGTGCATGATAGCCACGTGATCAGTGCATGATCAGTCACGTGATCTGTGCATGATCAGTCACGTGTTCAGTGCATGATCAGCCACGTGATCAGTGAATGATCAATTACGTGATCAGTGCATGATCACTCTCGGGACCAGTACATGGTAGCTACGTGATCATTACATGATCAGCCACGTGATCAGTGCATGATCAATTACGTGATCAGTGCATGATCAGTTACGTGAGCAGTGTATGATCAGCCACGTGATCAGTGCATGGTCAGACACGTGAACAGTGTATGATTAGCCACGTGATCAGTGCATGATATCCAAGTGATCAGTGCTTGATCAATCACGTGATCAGTGTATGATCAGCCAGGTGAACAGTGCATGCTCAGTCACGTGATCAGGGACTGCTGAGCTGCACGATTCATGCCTGTCATCTGCTTGACAATTGCCAGCTGTGCTGTGTAATTCCTGCCTGCTCAGCTGCTTGATTATTGCCAGCTGAGCAGCATGATTCCTCACAGCTGAGTTCCATGATTATTGCCTGCTGACTCTTTGATTCATGCCTACTCAGCTCTTTGTTTATTGCCTCCAGAGGCACATGATCAGTGTATGATAGCAAACATGCTCAGCGCATGATCAGTCACATGGTCAGCGCCATTAAGTCACGTGATCACTACATGATAGTCATGTGATCAGTCCATGCTCAGTCACGGTATCAGTGCATGATCAGCCACGTGATCAGTGCATGATAGCCACGTGATCATTCCATGATAGCCACGTGATCAGTGCATGATCAGCCAGGTGATCAGTGAATGATTGCTACGTGATCAGTTCATGATTAGTCACGTGATCTGTGCATGACCAGGCAGGTGATCAGTGTATGATCAGCCACGTGAACAGTGCATGATAGCCACGTGATCAGTGCATGATCAGTCACCTGATGGGTGTATGATCTGTCACGTGACCGGTACATGGTAGCTACATGATCATTGCATGATCAGCCACGTGAGTAGTGCATGATAGCCAGGTGATCAGTGCATGATCTGTGACGTGATCAGTGCATGATCAGTCATGTAATCTGTGCATGACCAGGCACGTGATCAGTGTATGACCAGCCATGTGATCAGTGCATTAAAGCCACGTGATCAGTGCATGATAAGTCACGTGATCAGTGCATGATCAGTTAAGTGATCAGTGCATGATCAGCCACATGATCAGTGCATGATCAATTACGTCATCAGTGCATGATCAGTCACGTGACGAGTACATGGTAGCTGCGTGATCAGTGTATGACCAGCCAAGTGATCAGTGCATGATAGCCACGTGATCAGTGCATGATCAGTCACGGGATCAGTGCATGATGAGCCACGTGATCAGTGCTGGATCAATTACATGATCAGTGCATGATCAGTCAGGTGACCAGTACATGGTTGCTACGTGATCATTGCATGATCACCCACTTGAGGAGAGCATGATAGCCACGTGATCAGTGCATGATCAGTCACGTGATCAGTACATGATCAGTCACGGGAACAGTGCATGATCATTTACGTGATCTGTGCATGATCATTCACGTGACCAGTATATGGTAGCGACGTGATCATTGCATGACCAGCCACGTGAGCAGTGCATGATAGCCACGTGATGTGTGCATGATCAGTCACGTGATCAGTGCATGATCAGCCACGTGATCAGTGCATGACCAGTCACGTGATTAGTGCATGATCAGCCCACGTGATCAGTGCATGATCAATTATGTGATTAGTGCATGATCAGTCACGTGACCAGTACATGGTAGCTACATGATAATTGCATGATCAGCCACGTGATCAGTGCATGATCAATTACGTGATTAGTGCATGATCAGTCACGTGACCAGTACATGGTAGCTACGTGATCATTGCATGATCAGCCACGTGATCAGTGCATGATCAGTCACGTGATCAGTGTATGATCAGCCACGTGATCAGTGCATGATCAATTACGTGATCAGTGCATGATAGTCACGTGACCAGTACATGGTAGCTACGTGATCATTACATGATCTGCCATGTGAACCTTGCATGAGAGCAACGAGATCAGTGCATGATCAGTCACGTGATCAGTGCATGATCAGTCACGTGAACAGTGCATGATAAGTCACCTGATCAGTGTATGATCAATTACGTGCTCAGTGCATGATCACTCACGTGACCAGTACATGGTAGCTACGTGATCATTGCATGGTCAGCCACGTGAGCAGTGCATGATAGCCGCGTGATCACTGCATGATCTGTCACATGATCAGTGTATGTTTATCCACGTGATTAGTGCATGATAGCCACGTGATCAGTGCATGATCAGTCACGTGATACGTGTGTGATCAGCCACGTGATCAGTGCATGATGAGTCAGGTGATCAGTGCAGGATTAATTACGTGATCAGTGCATGATCAGTCACGTGACCAGTACATGGTTGCTACGTGATCATTGCATGATCAGCCACGTGAGCAGTGCATGATAGCCACGTGATCAGTGCATGATCAGTCACGTGATCAGTACATGATCAGTCAACTGAACAGTGCATGATCATTTACGTGATCTGAGCATGATCAGTCACGTGACCAGTATATGGTAGCTACGTGAACATTGCATGACCAGCCAGGTGAGAAGTGCATGATAGCCACGTGATGTGTGCATGATCAGGTACGTGAGCAGAGTATGATCAGCCACGTGATCAGTGCATGAGTGCCACGTGATCAGTGCATGATCAGTCACGTGACAGGTGTGTGGTAAGCCACGTGAACAATGCATGTTCAGCCACGTGATCAATGCATGATATCCACGTGATCAGTGCATGATCAGTTCCATGAACAGTGTGTGATCAGCCACGTGAGCAGTGCATGGTCAGACAGGTGAACAGTGTATGATCAGTCACGTGACCAGTATATGGTAGCTACGTGATCATTGCATGATCAGCCATGTGATCTGTGCATGATAGCCACGTGATCACTGCATGATAGCCACGTGATCAGTGCATGATCAGTCACGTGATCAGTGCATGATCAGCCACGTGATCAGTGCATGATAGCCACGTGATCAGTGATGATCAGTCACGTGATCAGTGCATGATCAGTCACGTGATCAGTGTATGATCAGCCACGTGATCAGTGCATGATCAGCCACATGACCAGTGCATGATCAATTACGTGATCAGTGCATGATCATTCACGTGACCAGTACATGGTAGCTACGTGATCATTGCATGATC
Organism: Bos taurus; assembly: GCF_002263795.3. Classification (NCBI taxonomy): domain Eukaryota; kingdom Metazoa; phylum Chordata; class Mammalia; order Artiodactyla; family Bovidae; genus Bos; species Bos taurus. Next base: position 10,941 of record NW_020191946.1, on the reverse strand, counting down.
AGCCACGTGAGCAGTGCGTGATAGCCACGTGATCAGTGCATGATCAGCCACGTGATCAGTGCATGATCAGTCACGTGATCAGTGCATGGTCAGTCACGTGATCAGTGCATGATCATCCACGTGATCAGTGCAGGTGGAGTCATGTAGTCAATGCCTGATAGCGCCATAATCAGTGCACGATCAGTCCCGTGATGAGTGTATGATCAGCCAAGTGATCAGTGCAAGATAGCTACGTGATCAGTGCATGATCAGTCACATGAAAAGTGCATGATCAGCCACGTCATCAGTGCATGATAGCCACGTGAGCAGTGCATACAATTACGTGGTCAGTGCATGCGCAATCACGTGATCAGTGCATGAGAGCCACGTGATCAGTGCATGATCATTCACGTGATAGGTGTGTGATCAGCGACGTGAACAGTGCATGCTCAGTCACGTGTTCAGGGCCTGCTGAGCTGCGTGATTACTGTCTGCTCATCTGCTTGACAATTGCCAGCTGAGCTGTACGATTCCTGTCTGTCATCTCCTTGACAATTGCCACCTGTGCTGCATAATTCCTGCCTGCTCATCTACTTGATTATTGCCAGCTGAGCAGCATGATTTCTCAGAGCTGAGTTCCATGATTATAGCCTGCTGACTGATTCCTGCCTACTCAGCTCTTTGTTCATTGCCTCCAGATGCACATGATCAGTGTGTGACACCAAACATGATCAGCACATGATCAGTCACATGATGAATGCATGATAAGCCAGGTGATCAGTGCATGATCAATTACGTGATCAGTGCATGATCAGTCATGTGACCAGTACATGGTAGCTGCGTGATCACTGCATGATCAGCCACGTGAGCAGTGCATGATAGCCACGTGATCAGTGCATGATCAGTCACGTGATCTGTGCATGATCAGTCACGTGTTCAGTGCATGATCAGCCACGTGATCAGTGAATGATCAATTACGTGATCAGTGCATGATCACTCACGGGACCAGTACATGGTAGCTACGTGATCATTACATGATCAGCCACGTGATCAGTGCATGATCAATTACGTGATCAGTGCATGATCAGTTACGTGAGCAGTGTATGATCAGCCACGTGATCAGTGCATGGTCAGACACGTGAACAGTGTATGATTAGCCACGTGATCAGTGCATGATATCCAAGTGATCAGTGCTTGATCAATCACGTGATCAGTGTATGATCAGCCAGGTGAACAGTGCATGCTCAGTCACGTGATCAGGGACTGCTGAGCTGCACGATTCATGCCTGTCATCTGCTTGACAATTGCCAGCTGTGCTGTGTAATTCCTGCCTGCTCAGCTGCTTGATTATTGCCAGCTGAGCAGCATGATTCCTCACAGCTGAGTTCCATGATTATTGCCTGCTGACTCTTTGATTCATGCCTACTCAGCTCTTTGTTTATTGCCTCCAGAGGCACATGATCAGTGTATGATAGCAAACATGCTCAGCGCATGATCAGTCACATGGTCAGCGCCATTAAGTCACGTGATCACTACATGATAGTCATGTGATCAGTCCATGCTCAGTCACGGTATCAGTGCATGATCAGCCACGTGATCAGTGCATGATAGCCACGTGATCATTGCATGATAGCCACGTGATCAGTGCATGATCAGCCAGGTGATCAGTGAATGATTGCTACGTGATCAGTTCATGATTAGTCACGTGATCTGTGCATGACCAGGCAGGTGATCAGTGTATGATCAGCCACGTGAACAGTGCATGATAGCCACGTGATCAGTGCATGATCAGTCACCTGATGGGTGTATGATCTGTCACGTGACCGGTACATGGTAGCTACATGATCATTGCATGATCAGCCACGTGAGTAGTGCATGATAGCCAGGGTGATCAGTGCATGATCTGTGACGTGATCAGTGCATGATCAGTCATGTAATCTGTGCATGACCAGGCACGTGATCAGTGTATGCCCAGCCATGTGATCAGTGCATTAAAGCCACGTGATCAGTGCATGATAAGTCACGTGATCAGTGCATGATCAGTTAAGTGATCAGTGCATGATCAGCCACATGATCAGTGCATGATCAATTACGTCATCAGTGCATGATCAGTCACGTGACGAGTACATGGTAGCTGCGTGATCAGTGTATGACCAGCCAAGTGATCAGTGCATGATAGCCACGTGATCAGTGCATGATCAGTCACGGGATCAGTGCATGATGAGCCACGTGATCAGTGCTGGATCAATTACATGATCAGTGCATGATCAGTCAGGTGACCAGTACATGGTTGCTACGTGATCATTGCATGATCACCCACTTGAGGAGAGCATGATAGCCACGTGATCAGTGCATGATCAGTCACGTGATCAGTACATGATCAGTCACGGGAACAGTGCATGATCATTTACGTGATCTGTGCATGATCATTCACGTGACCAGTATATGGTAGCGACGTGATCATTGCATGACCAGCCACGTGAGCAGTGCATGATAGCCACGTGATGTGTGCATGATCAGTCACGTGATCAGTGCATGATCAGCCACGTGATCAGTGCATGACCAGTCACGTGATTAGTGCATGATCACCCACGTGATCAGTGCATGATCAATTATGTGATTAGTGCATGATCAGTCACGTGACCAGTACATGGTAGCTACATGATCATTGCATGATCAGCCACGTGATCAGTGCATGATCAATTACGTGATTAGTGCATGATCAGTCACGTGACCAGTACATGGTAGCTACGTGATCATTGCATGATCAGCCACGTGATCAGTGCATGATCAGTCACGTGATCAGTGTATGATCAGCCACGTGATCAGTGCATGATCAATTACGTGATCAGTGCATGATAGTCACGTGACCAGTACATGGTAGCTACGTGATCATTACATGATCTGCCATGTGAACCTTGCATGAGAGCAACGAGATCAGTGCATGATCAGTCACGTGATCAGTGCATGATCAGTCACGTGAACAGTGCATGATAAGTCACCTGATCAGTGTATGATCAATTACGTGCTCAGTGCATGATCACTCACGTGACCAGTACATGGTAGCTACGTGATCATTGCATGGTCAGCCACGTGAGCAGTGCATGATAGCCGCGTGATCACTGCATGATCTGTCACATGATCAGTGTATGTTTATCCACGTGATTAGTGCATCATAGCCACGTGATCAGTGCATGATCAGTCACGTGATACGTGTGTGATCAGCCACGTGATCAGTGCATGATGAGTCAGGTGATCAGTGCAGGATTAATTACGTGATCAGTGCATGATCAGTCACGTGACCAGTACATGGTTGCTACGTGATCATTGCATGATCAGCCACGTGAGCAGTGCATGATAGCCACGTGATCAGTGCATGATCAGTCACGTGATCAGTACATGATCAGTCAACTGAACAGTGCATGATCATTTACGTGATCTGAGCATGATCAGTCACGTGACCAGTATATGGTAGCTACGTGAACATTGCATGACCAGCCAGGTGAGAAGTGCATGATAGCCACGTGATGTGTGCATGATCAGGTACGTGAGCAGAGTATGATCAGCCACGTGATCAGTGCATGAGTGCCACGTGATCAGTGCATGATCAGTCACGTGACAGGTGTGTGGTAAGCCACGTGAACAATGCATGTTCAGCCACGTGATCAATGCATGATATCCACGTGATCAGTGCATGATCAGTTCCATGAACAGTGTGTGATCAGCCACGTGAGCAGTGCATGGTCAGACAGGTGAACAGTGTATGATCAGTCACGTGACCAGTATATGGTAGCTACGTGATCATTGCATGATCAGCCATGTGATCTGTGCATGATAGCCACGTGATCACTGCATGATAGCCACGTGATCAGTGCATGATCAGTCACGTGATCAGTGCATGATCAGCCACGTGATCAGTGCATGACGAGGCACGTGATCAGTATGACCAGCCAAGTGATCAGTGCATGATAGCCACGTGATCAGTGCATGATCAGTCACGTGATCAGTGCATGATCAGTCACGTGATCAGTGTATGATCAGCCACGTGATCAGTGCATGATCAGCCACATGACCAGTGCATGATCAATTACGTGATCAGTGCATGATCATTCACGTGACCAGTACATGGTAGCTACGTGATCATTGCATGATCAGCCACGTGAGCAGTGCGTGATTGCCACGTGATCAGTGCATGATCAGCCACGTGATCAGTGCATGATCAGTCACGTGATCAGTGCATGGTCAGTCACGTGATCAGTGCATGATCATCCACGTGATCAGTGCAGGTGGAGTCATGTAGTCAATGCCTGATAGCGACATAATCAGTGCACGATCAGTAGCGTGATGAGTGTATGATCAGCCAAGTGATCAGTGCAAGATAGCTACGTGATCAGTGCATGATCAGTCACATGAAAAGTGCATGATCAGCCACGTCATCAGTGCATGATAGCCACGTGAGCAGTGCATACAATTACGTGGTCAGTGCATGCGCAATCACGTGATCAGTGCATGAGAGCCACGTGATCAGTGCATGATCATTCACGTGATAGGTGTGTGATCAGCGACGTGAACAGTGCATGCTCAGTCACGTGTTCAGGGCCTGCTGAGCTGCGTGATTACTGTCTGCTCATCTGCTTGACAATTGCCAGCTGAGCTGTACGATTCCTGTCTGTCATCTGCTTGACAATTGCCACCTGTGCTGCATAATTCCTGCCTGCTCATCTACTTGATTATTGCCAGCTGAGCAGCATGATTTCTCAGAGCTGAGTTCCATGATTATAGCCTGCTGACTGATTCCTGCCTACTCAGCTCTTTGTTCATTGCCTCCAGATGCACATGATCAGTGTGTGACACCAAACATGATCAGCACATGATCAGTCACATGATGAATGCATGATAAGCCAGGTGATCAGTGCATGATCAATTACGTGGTCAGTGCAAGATCAGTCATGTGACCAGTACATGGTAGCTGCGTGATCACTGCATGATCAGCCACGTGAGCAGTGCATGATAGCCACGTGATCAGTGCATGATCAGTCACGTGATCTGTGCATGATCAGTCACGTGTTCAGTGCATGATCAGCCACGTGATCAGTGAATGATCAATTACGTGATCAGTGCATGGTCACTCACGGGACCAGTACATGGTAGCTACGTGATCATTACATGATCAGCCACGTGATCAGTGCATGATCAATTACGTGATCAGTGCATGCTCAGTTACGTGAGCAGTGTATGATCAGCCACGTGATCAGTGCATGGTCAGACACGTGAACAGTGTATGATTAGCCACGTGATCAGTGCATGATATCCAAGTGATCAGTGCTTGATCAATCACGTGATCAGTGTATGATCAGCCAGGTGAACAGTGCATGCTCAGTCACGTGATCAGGGACTGCTGAGCTGCGTGATTCCTGTCTGCTCATCTGCTTGACAATTGCCAGCTGAGCTGCCCGATTCCTGCCTGTCATCTGCTTGACAATTGCCAGCTGTGCTGTGTAATTCCTGCCTGCTCAGCTGCTTGATTATTGCCAGCTGAGCAGCATGATTCCTCACAGCTGAGTTCCATGATTATTGCCTGCTGACTGTTTGATTCATGCCTACTCAGCTCTTGTTTATTGCCTCCAGAGGCACATGATCAGTGTATGATAGCAAACATGCTCAGCGCATGATCAGTCACATGGTCAGCGCCATTAAGTCACGTGATCACTACATGATAGTCATGTGATCAGTCCATGCTCAGTTCACGGTATCAGTGCATGATCAGCCACGTGATCAGTGCATGATAGCCACGTGATCATTGCATGATAGCCAACGTGATCAGGTGCATGATCAGCCAGGTGATCAGTGAATGATTGCTACGTGATCAGTTCATGATTAGTCACGTGATCTGTGCATGACCAGGCAGGTGATCAGTGGTATGATCAGCCACGTGAACAGTGCATGATAGCCACGTGATCAGTGCATGATCAGTCACCTGATGGGTGTATGATCTGTCACGTGACCGGTACATGGTAGCTACATGATCATTGCATGATCAGCCACGTGAGTAGTGCATGATAGCCAGGTGATCAGTGCATGATCTGTGACGTGATCAGTGCATGATCAGTCATGTAATCTGTGCATGACCAGGCACGTGATCAGTGTATGACCAGCCATGTGATCAGTGCATTAAGCCACGTGATCAGTGCATGATAAGTCACGTGGATCAGTGCATGATCAGTTAAGTGATCAGTGCATGATCAGGCCACATGATCAGTGCATGATCAATTACGTCATCAGTGCATGATCAGTCACGTGACGAGTACATGGTAGCTGGCGTGATCAGTGTATGACCAGCCAAGTGTATCAGTGCATGATAGCCACGTGATCAGTGCATGATCAGTCACGGGATCAGTGCATTGATGAGCCAGTGGATCCAGTGCCTGGATCAATTACATATCAGTGCATGATCAGGTCAGGTGACCAGTACATGGTTGCTACATGATCATTGCGATGATCACCCACTTGAGGAGAGCATGATAGCCATGTGATCAGTGCATGATCAGTCACGTGAATCAGTACATGATCAGTCACGGGAACAGTGCATGATCATTTACGTGATCTGTGCATGATCATTCACGTGACCAGTATATGGTAGCGACGTGAACATTGCATGGACCAGCCACGTGAGCAGTGCATGATAGCCACGTGATGTGTGCATGATCAGTTCACGTGATCAGTGCATGATCAACCACGTGATCAGTGCATGACCAGTCACGTGATTAGTGCATGATCAGCCACGTGATCAGTGCATGATCAATTACGTGATTAGTGCATGATCCAGTCACGTGACCATTACATCGGTAGCTACATGATCATTGCATGATCAGCCACGTGATCAGTGCATGATCAATTACGTGATTAGTGCATGATCAGTCACGTGACCAGTACATGGTAGCTACTGATCATTGCATGATCAGCCACGTGATCAGTGCATGATCAGTCACGTGATCAGTGTATGATCAGCCACGTGATCAGTGCATGATCAATTACGTGATCAGTGCATGATAGTCACGTGACCAGTACATGGTAGCTACGTGATCATTACATGATCTGCCATGTGAACCTTGCATGAGAGCAACGAGATCAGTGCATGATCAGTCACGTGATCAGTGCATGATCAGTCACGTGAACAGTGCCTGATAAGTCACCTGATCAGTGTATGATCAATTACGTGCTCAGTGCATGATCACTCACGTGACCAGTACATGGTAGCTACGTGATCATTGCATGGTCAGCCACGTGAGCAGTGCATGATAGCCGCGTGATCACTGCATGATCTGTCACATGATCAGTGTATGTTTATCCACGTGATTAGTGCATGATAGCCACGTGATCAGTGCATGATCAGTCACGTGATACGTGTGTGATCAGCCACGTGATCAGTGCATGATGAGTCAGGTGATCAGTGCAGGATTAATTACGTGATCAGTGCATGATCAGTCACGTGACCAGTACATGGTTGCTACGTGATCATTGCATGATCAGCCACGTGAGCAGTGCATGATAGCCACGTGATCAGTGCATGATCAGTCACGTGATCAGTACATGATCAGTCAACTGAACAGTGCATGATCATTTACGTGATCTGAGCATGATCAGTCACGTGACCAGTATATGGTAGCTACGTGAACATTGCATGACCAGCCAGGTGAGAAGTGCATGATAGCCACGTGATGTGTGCATGATCAGGTACGTGAGCAGAGTATGATCAGCCACGTGATCAGTGCATGATCAGTCACGTGACAGGTGTGTGGTAAGCCACGTGAACAATGCATGTTCAGCCACGTGATCAATGCATGATATCCACGTGATCAGTGCATTTTCAGTTCCATGAACAGTGTGTGATCAGCCACGTGAGCAGTGCATGGTCAGAGAGGTGAACAGTGTATGATCAGTCACGTGACCAGTATATGGTAGCTAGGTGATCATTGCATGATCAGCCATGTGATCTGTGCATGATAGCCACGTGATCACTGCATGATAGCCACGTGATCAGTGCATGATCAGTCACGTGATCAGTGCATGATCAGCCACGTGATCAGTGCATGACGAGGCACGTGATCAGTATGACCAGCCAAGTGATCAGTGCATGATAGCCACGTGATCAGTGCATGATCAGCCACATGACCAGTGCATGATCAATTTACGTGATCAGTGCATGATCATTCACGTGACCAGTACATGGTAGCTACGTGATCATTGCATGATCAGCCACGTGAGCAGTGCGTGATAGCCACGTGATCAGTGCATGATCAGCCACGTGATCAGTGCATGATCAGTCACGTGATCAGTGCATGGTCAGTCACATGATCAGTGCATGATCATCCACGTGATCAGTGCAGGTGGAGTCATGTAGTCAATGCCTGATAGCGCCATAATCAGTGCACGATCAGTCCCGTGATGAGTGTATGATCAGCCAAGTGATCAGTGCAAGATAGCTACGTGATCAGTGCATGATCAGTCACATGAAAAGTGCATGATCAGCCACGTCATCAGTGCATGATAGCCACGTGAGCAGTGCATACAATTACGTGGTCAGTGCATGCGCAATCACGTGATCAGTGCATGAGAGCCACGTGATCAGTGCATGATCATTCACGTGATAGGTGTGTGATCAGCGACGTGAACAGTGCATGCTCAGTCACGTGATCAGGGCCTGCTGAGCTGCGTGATTACTGTCTGCTCATCTGCTTGACAATTGCCAGCTGAGCTGTACGATTCCTGTCTGTCATCTCCTTGACAATTGCCACCTGTGCTGCATAATTCCTGCCTGCTCATCTACTTGATTATTGCCAGCTGAGCAGCATGATTTCTCAGAGCTGAGTTCCATGATTATAGCCTGCTGACTGATTCCTGCCTACTCAGCTCTTTTTTCATTGCCTCCAGATGCACATGATCAGTGTGTGACACCAAACATGATCAGCACATGATCAGTCACATGATGAATGCATGATAAGCCAGGTGATCAGCCCATGATCAATTACGTGATCAGTGCATGATCAGTCATGTGACCAGTACATGGTAGCTGCGTGATCACTGCATGATCAGCCACGTGAGCAGTGCATGATAGCCACGTGATCAGTGCATGATCAGTCACGTGATCTGTGCATGATCAGTCACGTGTTCAGTGCATGATCAGCCACGTGATCAGTGAATGATCAATTACGTGATCAGTGCATGATCACTCACGGGACCAGTACATGGTAGCTACGTGATCATTACATGATCAGCCACGTGATCAGTGCATGATCAATTACGTGATCAGTGCATGATCAGTTACGTGAGCAGTGTATGATCAGCCACGTGATCAGTGCATGGTCAGACATGTGAACAGTGTATGATTAGCCACGTGATCAGTGCATGATATCCAAGTGATCAGTGCTTGATCAATCACGTGATCAGTGTATGATCAGCCAGGTGAACAGTGCATGCTCAGTCACGTGATCAGGGACTGCTGAGCTGCGTGATTACTGTCTGCTCATCTGCTTGACAATTGCCAGCTGAGCTGCACGATTCCTGCCTGTCATCTGCTTGACAATTGCCAGCTGTGCTGTGTAATTCCTGCCTGCTCAGCTGCTTGATTATTGCCAGCTGAGCAGCATGATTCCTCACAGCTGAGTTCCATGATTATTGCCTGCTGACTGTTTGATTCATGCCTACTCAGCTCTTTGTTTATTGCCTCCAGAGGCACATGATCAGTGTATGATAGCAAACATGCTCAGCGCAATGATCAGTCACATGGTCAGCGCCATTAAGTCACGTGATCACTACATGATAGTCATGTGATCAGTCCATGCTCAGTCACGGTATCAGTGCATGATCAGCCACGTGATCAGTGCATGATAGCCACGTGATCATTGCATGATAGCCACGTGATCAGTGCATGATCAGCCAGGTGATCATTGAATGATTGCTACGTGATCAGTTCATGATTAGTCACGTGATCTGTGCATGACCAGGCAGGTGATCAGTGTATGATCAGCCACGTGAACAGTGCTTGATAGCCACGTGATCAGTGCATGATCAGTCACCTGATGGGTGTATGATCTGTCACGTGACCGGTACATGGTAGCTACATGATCATTGCATGATCAGCCACGTGAGTAGTGCATGATAGCCAAGTGATCAGTGCATGATCTGTGACGTGATCAGTGCATGATCAGTCATGTAATCTGTGCATGACCAGGCACGTGATCAGTGTATGACCAGCCATGTGATCAGTGAATTAAAGCCACGTGATCAGTGCATGATAAGTCACGTGATCAGTGCATGATCAGTTAAGTGATCAGTGCATGATCAGCCACATGATCAGTGCATGATCAATTACGTCATCAGTGCATGATCAGTCACGTCACCAGTACATGGTAGCTGCGTGACCAGTGTATGACCAGCCAAGTGATCAGTGCATGATAGCCACGTGATCAGTGCATGATCAGTCACGGGATCAGTGCATGATTAGCCACGTGATCAGTGCTGGATCAATTACTTGATCAGTGCATGATCAGTCAGGTGACCAGTACATGGTTGCTACGTGATCATTGCATGATCACCCACTTGAGGAGAGCATGATAGCCACGTGATCAGTGCATGATCAGTCACGTGATCAGTGCATGATCAGTCACCGGGAACAGTGCATGTCATTTACGTGATCTGTGCATGATCATCACGTGACCAGTATATGGTAGCGACGTGATCATTGCATGACCAGCCACGTGAGCAGTGCATGATAGCCACGTGATGTGTGCATGATCAGTCACGTGATCAGTGCATGATCAGCCACGTGATCAGTGCATGACCAGTCACGTGATTAGTGCATGATCAGCCACGTGATCAGTGCATGATCAATTAGTGATTAGTGCATGATCAGTCACGTGACCAGTACATGGTAGCTACATGATCATTGCATGATCAGCCACG
>NW_020191945.1:0-14666 GCF_002263795.3 Bos taurus | reverse complement strand
ACCAAAGTACCCTGTAATCGGTCGGTTGATCCCAACCAACAGGAAAAGCTGCTTGAGACAGGAGATGATAGAAATTCGGAGGTGGCCACCGTTTTTAGCAGTCAGCCAGCTAAAAGGGAGGGAAAAAGAAAATCAAATTAAATGTGGGAACTGTTCCTCTAATTCTCTCTGCCCCCTCAGCTGGTGACAGGCTCACTGCATATATCTACATCCTCAGACTTCACCTTTGTGGGGGTCTCCAATTGACTGTTAGAATGACCCCAGACATCTGCCACCCACCCAGGCCCCTTTGCAAACTAACATTGCTAGGATGCTGCCCTTCACTGTGAGCTCCTTCCCTACTGCCCTGCGGTAGGGCTGGACATGTGGGCTCAGGGACTGGTGGGCCATCTCTGCTTCCATGGGTGACGGGAAGAGCACTATGATGGAGCTGGTGGCGGCGAGGTTAAGGGACCATCTCACACCAACCTTGCCTGTGCCTCAGGCCTACTCTTCACTTAGAGGCCTGTTTCCTTCTGGCCGTTCTCACTTGTCTCCATCCCCACCCCAAGTCTGCTCCCTGCCCTTCCAGTCCCTCAGGCCATCTGCCCCTTCCATCTCTCCCTGCTGCCACTGACTCATAGCCCTGAGGCCAGACCCCCCCAGCCGTCTTCTTGGTCTCCCTCCCCACAGCCTTTCCTATCCCCAGGCTGACTGCTTTCTCTCCATTCCAATGTCTACAGTAGGCCCATTCCTCCCTGGTCCAATCCCTTGCCTTTCTTCAAATAGGATACAAATTGAAAAGGTGACTTCTTGGTCTTCTGGCCACGGGCGGCACATGGCCACCAAGTCCCAATGCAGCATGTCCACCAGGTCATGGCCTGACGTGTCCTCCTGGCCCTGGGGTGGCGTACCACCAGGCCCTGGCGCCACATGTCCACCTGGTCCTGGGACAGTGTTGCCACCCAGCCCTGGCATGGCTAGTCCACCTGGCCAAGGCACAGCATGTCCACCAGGCCCTGCCAAGGCCTGTCTGCCCAAGCCTGGCAAGGCGTCTCCGCCAGGTCCTGGAGTGTGAGGTACATGCGCCGGCTCTGGGGCTCCAGCCATGCCTGCACCTGCATCTCCCATGCCTCCCAGGCCCTGGTGCCCTTCAAGGCCATTTGGGTCACCAGGTTCTTCCGCACCTCCCTGGCCTTCAGCATCTCCTGCCACGCCACCTCCACTGGCACCTGGTCTGCGGCCTCCAGAACCACTCACGCTGCAGGTCAGCCCACCAAGGCCAGCCGGACTGTCTGAGGGGCTGAGGCACCCAACGGAAACCACGCCCCTGGGCGGGTAACGTCACTATGGGCGCCGAGAACGCCTGCGCACTCAGGCCCTGATGCCAGTCCCAGGATGTCCCCCTTAGGTGGTTATGAGCACGTCAGTGTTTCCCGCCAAACATGGAAACACCAAGTGAGCTCCTTCCCCTTAGACCTCTGCTGCCATGTTCACATGTGACCCTCCTGCTGACTTCAGCCTCTGGAAGAGAGTCGAGCACCAGGGCCAGGCCCGGGGGATCCCATTGGTCTTTCACACATAGCTCAAGTCTGCGTCCTTGTCTGTGCATGTGGGCATGTGCATCCTTGTCTGTGCATGTGGGCATATGCAGGTGCATGCACATGGGGGTGCGAGACCAGGCTCTTCCTGCCCACCTGGGGAGGGAAGCAGGGACTACTGTTGGGCCCACTGCGGAAGGCATGGGTAGGGCTGCCTGGGGGTCCAGGCACACAGAATGCAGGGACTCCAGGCTGTGGGCATGCCCCAGGCTCCTCAGAAGCACTGGATGAACCAGCTAGACTCAAGGGCAGAGGGAAGGGCCATGTTGCCCTGGACACCTGCAGTCTCCTGCTCTCTGCTGGCACAACTCTCATGGCCTTTCCCTTCCCAGGAACAGTGTCTTGAGGCTGTCTGGAGGGGTGGAGGTACCGGGGGACCTCAACTGGGAGGTGACCCTGTATCTGATAGCCTGCTGGTCTACTTCTGTCTACAAGGGGAGTCAAGTCAACAGGCAAGATACAGCCGGGGGAGACCACGGGGCTGGGGCAGCACTGCCTGGGTGTGGGATGCATCTGCCAGACCACTGGTGCCACGGGAGGTGACTGCATCAGGGATTGTACTTCAATCCGGCCCCTGAGCCCCACCCCCTGGCCGGAGAGTCCTCTCAGCCCTCCAAATCCAAGGCCAGCAGCCTTCCCCCACCCCTACCCCCACTGGAGGGGAAGAGGCACCAGCAGTGGCTGACCATTTCCTGTGTGTGGGGCATCCCTGTCCCACCTTCCTACCTTCCCAGTTTCTGTTGATTCTGGCTCCCAGTCAGTTTTAGGGTGTGCAAAGACCTGGTCTACTGCCTGTGTCTGTGCCCTGCTCTGTGGCCAAGAGGACCCCAGTGGGGAGCCTGGACATGTCAATGTATGGCAAAAACCACTATGATATTGTAATTAGCCTCCAATTTAAAAGATAAATTAATTTAAACAAAAGAAGTAAACATCTAGGTCAGTATTTCTAATTCTTGGAATATATTAATACTTTAAGGAAATAACTATTAATGGAAAGACTTATAAATTCCACTAAATCATTAACCATAGTAATGTAAAAAGTGGAAACAAATGTTCCATAATTACATTATTGTTGGGTTTTTTTTTTTTATTTAAAGACCCAATCTTAATTTTTTGGTCACGCCACATGACATGTGGGATCTTAGTTCTGCTGCCAGGGATTGAACCTGCAGCCCTTACACTGGAAGTGCAAGTCTTATCCACTGGACTGCTTGGGAAGTCCCAATAATTACATTATAATGCATCTTATATCTATTCAATAACACATTTCTTAAGAGATTTTAGGAAGTGGAAAAGCTAGTATATTAAATGAAAAAAGTTCAGGAAAAAAATTAAACTTGATAAGTTCTACATCACATGCTGTTATACGTTTAATATGCAAGTACAACCAGAAAATATTCTTAAATGTTGACAGTATTTAGTGCTGAACATAGGGCTCGGTTTTCATTGTCCGAAATTATTTCCAATTCCCTTGTAACTGAATTCAAATATCTGAATTTCAGAACCTTCCCTCTAACACGAGAACAAAGATAAAAAGTGTTTTTAAAATCCAGAAGCGCATTAGCTGAAAGGAAACTAGGGCACAAAAAGTGACTTAGTTTTATTTTCTGCTGTAATAAGCACTGAAGCATCCCACTCCTCAAGCAGCAGGGAAACAAAGCAAGTGAACCGCAAGAGACCAAAGGCCAGTACAGGCCAAAACTTAGACTCAAATAACAAAGTGGCAATGACTCTTAGGTTGAATTCCCTATGCCCTGCCGAGTAGGGGACACAAGGTTAGGCCTCAGCCCCTTTCCTCAGCTTCGGCTTTGGCGAGGTGGGAGCCCGAGGCTCCGAATGTTCCGAATCACCAGGGAAAGCTGATCGAGGAACGGGTTCATGGAAAGTCGGATGAAAGCAAGGTCGTCAGCAGTCCATCTACTAAAAGCAGGGAAAAGAAAATCAGGTCAAAGGGAAGATTGCTCTTCCCAGGGTACCAGCCCCCCTCCTTATACCAAGCCCCTCAGTGTCTCCATCATAGCATGCTTAAGAGGGAGCCTAGACCACAGCACCTGCCACCCCCCACTCCCCAAGGCAAACTCGTCTGGAACTGACACAAGCAGGTCACTGCCATTCACTGCAAATTCCTTCCGAATCAATCCTTGGTGGCGTTGGGCATCTGGGAGCAGAGATCTGCGAGCCATGTCTGCCTCCAGGGGTGACTGGAAGGGCACTCTGAGTGTGCTGGGAGAGACACGGTTAAGGCACCATCCATTACAGAATTTGCTGGTATCTCGGGCTTCCTCACACCTCAGAGGCCCGTTTTTACCCCAGGATGCCAGGCTCCCGACGACAACCTGAGACTACCCTCAGGTGTCTCCGTAACCCTTGGGTCCATCTTCCCCACCCTCCAGGCTCCTCAGGCCTTGACAACCTCCTTTCCTTCCAGGCTGCCCAGTCCTGCTGCCCCGGATAGCCCCCGTGCTCCCTTCTATCCCTTCCTCAGGCTGCCGGCATGTTTCCCGCCACCATACCACTGACCGTGCCCAGGGAGGCTCCATGAAAAGGATACAGCACCACCTCTCCACGTCTAGGTCTTACAGCCAAGGGTGCTACATCTCCAGCAGATCCTACGCCACCTGGTGCCTGCTCACCTTGGGGACGAGCTACAGCAGCTTCCATCACCGCTCTTCCTCTGCCAGGCCCACCCCGGCCTTGTGGGGCTCGGCGAACAGCCTCACCTTCAGCGCTGCCTGAACCACTCTGGCAAGCAGGTATTCTGGAGCTCTGCTGGTCATCTCGGTCCTCTGCACCACCGGCGCCACCACCCGACGCCTGCATGGCTGCTGCGCGTCTCCCTCAGACTGCAAATAAGGGGCGGAGAGACTGGGCCCCTCACGAAGTCCCTCCCCTTCTGCGCAAGGACGCAAAAGTTGCGCCTGCGCACACACCCCATCCACCCACGGGCTGCTATGGAGACCCCGTGACGCTGGCGGGACTCAGCTCCCTCACAATGCCACCACGTTCCTTTCAGGTGCCCCTCTATGCGCCTGCGCACACGGGCCCCTCCAGTGCTGGCTCAGATGGCGTGGAATGGACCTCGCCAAGTGTCCACAGAGACGCCACTGAGACACAAATGCCGACTTTCCAGTCTCAAGGCCTGAAGCTAGTTCCACAATGCAACTTTGATTTCTCCACCATATGCCTCAGAAGGGTCTCACTGGAGTAAGGTGGGAGTCGAGGGCAAGGGGCCAAGCCACACGATGCACCAGCATCACGTCTCTGCCCACTTCACATCATACCTGTGCTCTTTGACCATAGTGATCGCTAGCACTTCCTATGGTCTATGCGTTATTTCAGGTGCTTTCATGTGTTAGTCCATCACGTCAGTTTTCAGACAGTGTTGCCATAGCGCAGGCTTCCTTTGTGGCTCAGCTGGTAAAGAATCCGCCTGCAGTGCGGGAGACCTGGGTTTGATCTCTGGATTGGGAAGATCCCCTGGAGAAGGGAAAGGCCACCCACTCCAGTACTCTGGCCTGGAAAATTCCATGGACTGTATAGTCCATGGGGTCGCAAAGAGTTGGATACCCCTGAGCCACTTTACTTCACTTCACATTGTCATGTGAGTCTCCTGTCTCCCATGATGCAGCTCTCCTGCAAACTAATCACACACACCCACCCTCTCTCCAACACCAGCAACTCAAAGTCTTGGGCATTTTTGTTATTGCCTTTCTGAAAACTATGATGACTGCAGTGCTCCATCAGGCACCAGACTCAGGTTAGGTCTGAATGGTGAGATCTACAAAGGATAGTGATAATAACAATGACAAATAATGTGTGTGACACAGACAGTGACAGAACTATGAAGGAAAGAGAGTGTACGATAGAATGAGTTTCCAGAGAATTTACCACTCTGATAGGTGAATGCTTTTGAGTGAGTGTGACAGAGTGAATGTGTGATTGGCACAGGAATTTAAAGGGACAGAATGTCATGGGAAGAGACTAAGATGCAGAAACCAAGACAGAGGGAGTGTGTGTCCGAGTGTCAGAGAGACATTCTAAGAGAGATAGGATGTGAGAGAGAATAAGTGTGATGGAAAAAGAATTATAGAGTGACACAGGACTATTAAAGAAAAAGAGTGTGTGATGGTACTCTAACTCAGTATGAGAAAGTAAATGTGAGAGACAATATATCGGTGAAAGAAAATGGGTCTGTCACACATATCAGAGTGTGACAGGGAATGAACCTGACAGTGGGAGGCAGCAGCCTGGGCAAGTGGGTCAGTCCTTGGAGCCCATGTTTCCCCCAGGGCGGTCATGCCCAGGTCTCTGCCGGTCTGGAGGAAGTCAGCAAATTGACTTGGTTCAGTTGTCCAAGAAACATTGCTGTTAATAAAGCTAGTGGATGAAATGTAATTCCAGAAGAAATAGTCAAATCCCTAAAGGAGGATGCCACCAAGGTTTTGTATTCATTATGTCAACAAGTCTGGAAGACCACAGGACTGGAAAAGATCAATCCTCATCCCAGTTCCCAAGAAGGGAAGTAAGAACGGGCTAACCATTGGACAACTGCACTCATCTCCCATGCTAGTAAGGTGATGCTTAAAATCTTGCATGCTAAGCTTCAGCATTATGCGAACCAAGAACTTCCAGATGTCCAAGCTGAGTTTAGAAAAGGAAGAGGAACTAGAGATCAAATTGCCAACATTCACTGGACTATGGAGAAAGCAAGGGAGTTTCAGAAAAACATCTACCTCTGTTTCCTTGACTACCCTAAAACCTTTGACTGTGTGGATCATGACAAACTGTGGAAAGCCCTTAGAGAGATGGGAATACCAGACCATTATACCTGTCTCCTGAGTATCCTGTATGCAGGTCAATAACCAATAGTTAGAACCTAGTATGAAACAACTGATTG
This sequence comes from Bos taurus, assembly GCF_002263795.3. Lineage (NCBI taxonomy): Eukaryota > Metazoa > Chordata > Mammalia > Artiodactyla > Bovidae > Bos > Bos taurus. The sequence continues at coordinate 8,189 of NW_020191945.1, read as the reverse complement.
GTCAAGATCGAGAAAGGAGTATGACAGGGCTATCTGCTGTCACCCTGTTTGTTTAATCTATATGCTGAGCACATCATGAGAAATGCCAGGCTGGATGATTTACAAGCCGGAATCAAGATAGGCAGGAGAAACATCAACTACCTCAGATATGCAGATCAGATCAGATCAGATCAGTCGCTCAGTCGTGTCCGACTCTTTGCGACCCCATGTATCGCAGCACGCCAGGCCTCCCTGTCCATCACCAACTCCTGGAGTTCACTGAGACTCATGTCCTTTGGGTCAGTGATGCCATCCAGCCATCTCATCCTCTGTCGTCCTCTTCTCCTCTTGCCCCCAATCCCTCCCAGCATCAGAGTCTTTTCCAATGAGTCAACTCTTCGCATGAGGTGGCCATAGTACTGGAGTTTCAGCTTTAGCATCATTCCTTCCAAAGAAATCCCAGGGCTGATCTCCTTCAGAATGGACTGGTTGGATCTCTTGCAGTCCAAGGGACTCTCAAGAGTCTTCTCCAACATCACAGTTCAAAAGCATCAATTCTTCAGCGCTCAGCCTTCTTCACAGTCCAACTCTCACATCCATACATGACCACAGGAAAAACCATAGCCTTGACTAGATGGACCTTTGTTGGCAAAGTAATGTCTCTGCTTTTGAATATGCTATCTAGGTTGGTCATAACTTTCCTTCCAAGGAGTAAGCGTCTTTTAATTTCATGGCTGCAGTCACCATCTTGCAGTGATTTTGGAGCCCAGAAAAATAAAGTCTGACACTGTTTCCCCATCTATTTCCCATAAAGTGATGGGACCGGATGCCATGATCTTCATTTTCTGAATGTTGAGCTTTAAGCCCACTTTTTCACTCTCCACTTTCACTTTCATCAAGAGGCTTTTTAGTTCCTCTTCACTTTCTGCCATAAGGGTGGTGTCATCTGCATATCTGAGCAGAAAGCAAAGAGGAACTAAAGAGCCTCTTGATGAGTGTGAAGAAGGAGAATGAGAAAGCTGGCTTAAAACTCAACATTCAAAAAACTAAGATCATGGCATCTGGCCCCATTACTGCATGGCAAATAGAAAGGGAAAATGTGGAAGAAGTGACAGATTTCCTCTTCTTGGGCTCCAAAATCACTGTAGATGGTGACTGCAGACATGAAATCAGAAGATGATTGCTTCTTGGCAGGTCAGGGATGACAAACCTAAACAGAGTGTTGAAAAGCAGAGACATCACTCTGCCGACAAAGGTTCATATAGTGAAGGCTATGGTCTTCACAGGATCACATATGGTTGTGAGAGCTGGACTGTAAAGAAGTCATAGCACCAGAGAATTGATGCCTTTGAACTGTGGTGCTGGAGAAGACTCCTGAAAGTCCATTGGACAGTAAGAAGATCAAACCATTCAATCTTAAGGGAGATCAACCCTGAATATTCACTGGAAGGACAGATGCTGAAGGTGAAGCTCCGGTATTTTGGTCGTCTGATTCGAACAGATGACTCATTGGCAAAGTCCCTGATGCAGGGAAAGATCAAGGGTAGAAGGAGAAGAGGGTGTCAGAGGATGAGATGGCTGGACAGCATCCTGGATGCAATGAACATGAACTTGAAGAAACTCCAGGAGACGGTGAGGGACTGGGAGGCCTGGTGTGCTGCAGTCCATAGGGTTGCAGAAATTCGGACACAAATGGGAAACTGAACAACTACAGCTGCCCAGCTGTATAAGGGTCCTTGTTTTTGCTTCCCTGGTGGTCCAGTGGTTAAGAATCTGACTGCCAATGCAGGGCACATGGGTTCGATCCCTGGGCCAGGAAGATCCCACATGCCCAGGACAACTAAACCCGTGTGCCACCACTACTGAGCTCCCCAAAATCAGAGTCTGTGCTCCTCCACAAGGAAGCCTCCACAATGAGAAGCCTGAGCACAGCAATTAGAGTAGCCCCTGCTGGCTGCAAGTGCAGAAAACCTGCACACAGTTAACAAGATTCAGCACAGCCAAAAACTAACAAATAATTTTGGTAAATAAAAGTTTTTTTAATATAAATTTATTTATTTTAATTGGAGGTTAATTACTCTACAATATTGTATTGGTTTTGCCATATATCAACATGAATCCGCCACAGGTTTTAAGAGTCCTTGTTTCCAGCTATAGCCTTCTCGGACATTGAAGATTTCAGTTAATTAAGCTCATCCTACACTAAGATCTGCTCTGGTCCTACAGAGTCAATCTTAAAAAGTAAGACCCAAAAGGATCAAACTGTTTTTTTTTCCAAGTAATTTAACAGGATTCCATAATAAACCTCAAGAGTAAGTTTAGGAATAGAAAAAAGTCAAGCATGCAAGGGAAATTTGATAATGCTTGGCATCCAATCTAAAATTACCAGGAGGCAAAGAAGCAGGAAAATCCAACCCATTATGACAGAAATCAGTGTGTTGTTGTTGTTCAGTAGCATCTAACTTTTTTTGACCCCATGGACTGCAGCATGCTAGGCTTCCCCATCCTTTACCATCTCCCATAACTTGCTCAAACTTATGTCCATTGAGTCGAGATGCCATCCAACCATCTCATCCTCTATCGTTCCCTTCTCCGCATGCCTTCAATCTTTCCCAGCATCGGGGTCTTTGCCAATGAGTTGGCTCTTTGTACCAGCTGGCCAAAGTGTTGGAGATTTCAGTTAAAATGCATCAATTGGAAAGGAAGAAATAAATGCATATTTATTTACAGTCAAAATGATTGTCTAAGCAGGAAGTTCAACGGGATCTACAAGAGCTATTACAATTAATCAGTTAAGCAAGGTTTCAGGATACAAGGATACTCTTGAGAGTGCCTTGGACTGCAAGGAGATCAAACCAGTCAATTCTAAAGGAAATCATTCCTGAATATTCATTGGAAGGACTGATGCTGAAGCTGAAGCTTCAAAACTTTGGCCAGAAGATGTGAAAAGCTGACTCACTGGAAAAGACCCTGATTCTGGGAAAGATTGAAGTCAAAAGAACAAGAGGACAATGGAGGTTGAAATGGTTTGATAGCATAACTCACTCAGTAGACATGAATTTGAGCAAACTCCAGGAGACAGTGGGGAGAGAGAGCCTGATGTGCTATAGTTCATGGGGTCTGAAAGAGACGACTAGACACAATTTAAGAGACTGAAGAACAACAACATTCTGGTATTATATCTTAATATATAAATATAACTAGGGCTTTCTTGATAGCTCAGTTGGTAAAGAATTTGCCTGCAATGCAGGAGACTCTGGTTCAATTCCTGGGTTGGGAAGATCCCCTGGAGAAGGGAAAGGCTACCCACTCCAGTATTCTGGCCTAGAGAATTCCACAGACTGTATAGTCCATGGGGTCACAAAGAGCTGGACACAACTGAGAGACTTTCACTTCACTACACTTCATAAAATGAGAAAATATTCCAAAATTAATACTGAATGGCAGTACACTACTATCTTATTCTCCTGCTTCTTAAATTGTCTTCAGTTATGTTGTACTCCTTGACTATCTGGATCTCAGAACCTCCTCTCCAACCAGAAGACAAATACAGTATTAAGATGTGTAGAAGCTAAAAATAGTCAGAGATAGCACAGTATCTCAGTTTTATTTTCTGCAGTTAACAATCACCAAACTATGTGGAACCTGAGCCCCCAGGCAGCAGCACATGCACAAGATGAAGCCCAATCCACCTACTGCAGAAATCAATGCCCTGGGAAAGGACACATGAGGCTAGGGCACATAGGCTAGATTTATCCCTGACTTTCACACAGAGGCTTAGTAAAATGGGGGGGCACATAGTGCTGCAAGGTCCACATACCAGGGAAATCTTCTGCAGACAGAGGGTGATGGACGTCTGGAGCATGGCATGGTCTTCAGCACTCAACTGGCTAAAAGGGAGGGAAAATGAAATTCAGGCTCCAGATGAGGAGGAAGAGGAGCATGTCCTCCCTCTGTCCCCGCACACTGACAAGCCCAGGGCACCACACTTCTCCTCTAGGCTTAACCCTCCATTATGGCTCCTCCTGGGCTGAGACTGGTCACCACCCACCACCCCTCCCCCACCTCAGCCCCCTTTAGAACTGACAGAACCAACAGGTGGCCATTAACATCGAGCATCTTCCGAATTGACCGTCGCAGTGCAGTACATCGAGACAGGAAGAGAAAGGCACGGTGAGGCTACTGGTGGAGATATGGTTAAGGCACCATCCACACTCATTTTGCCTGTACGTTAGGCTCCCTGCTCACAGAGACCCGCCTTCTTTCATGAGGCTGCCGCCTAGGCTGTCCGGACCTCCCAGCCTATAACCTAAGGACACCCTGGATATCACCGCTGGACCCCTCTGGTTCCCTTCAGGTTGCTTTTCCTCACTATCTTCCCCTGGCAGCCAGACCACCCCTGACCCACACCCTCCATCCCCCGAGAGTACCCTCCTCCTACACTTTAGGCCCCTCTGCCTGAAACCCCCCAAACCACCCCTAGCCCACACCCCAACCCTCACGGTCGCCCAGCCCACCAGGGCTCCTGGAATAGGATACAACTGGAGGGCTTGGTTACTCAGAACTTTGACTCCGGGTGCAGCATCTCCACCAGGCCCTGGTGCTTGGGGTGCCCCCGGGATCTGTGGAATGGCACCAGCTGCACCACCTGACTCTCTTGCAGTGCTGGGGCCTCTTGGATCAGCCAAGTCGCTGGGGCCGCCAGGAACTCCACAACTGATGGTGTCACCAGGGCCAGTTGGGTCGCCAGGGTCATTGCGGCCACCAGCACCACCTGGCACACCTTGGCCGCTTTGTGCTGTGCCACTACAAAGGCCATGGCTCCTGCATCTTCATCTGCTGTCCTCGTGGTTCCTCAACTATGTGCCTTGAACTCCGTCTTGAACCCCTCTCCCTTTCCCTCCACGTTGGGAAAGACTGAACCCTCCCTCCAGAACCCAGCCCTGTAGTGCGACTTTCAACCAAGCATCAGCAGAGCGCCTGCACACACACACCCTGGTCTTGCCTCACGATTGGTTCCCACCGACCATTGGCTTCCACAGTGGCTGCAGGCTCTCGGGCAATGGGCGTTCACTGCTGAAGCTTCACGTGTTCGCGTGCTGTGTCACCCCAATGAGCCTGCACAGACACACATCCAGGTGGTCTGCGTCCTCTCAGTCAGCCCTGCCTCAGGCCCAGAAACCTGGTAAACGGCTTAGCAAGGAGGCCTTTGGGTGGCGCTCCATCCTTTAGTATGGCAACAGCTCCTCAGTGCGCATGCTCAAACAGACCCTGCCCCACTCATCAGGGCACGTGCCTGTTTCCAGTCCAAGCCTGCAAACCCTAAGTGAGCCCCGGTCCCTGTGCACCGCCAAGACTGCACTGCTGCCAACTTGGCCACACTCACAGGTGAGCATCCTGCTGAGCGCAGGTCATTGTCATTGACTTCCAGAAGGGAGTCAGGCACCTCTGGGTCAGGCCTGGTCTGTCCCTCTGGTGTCCCACACGTAGCTCACGTGTGTGTGCGTGTGTGCATGTGTGTCCATGTGCATGTGGGCAAGTGCATGCACATGGGCATCTGACGTGCATGTCTGTGTGTGTGTGTGTGTGTGTGTGTGTGCCCGAGAGAGAGAGAGGGAGTAGTGGCTGTGCACAGGTGCTAGCCCATGTCCGTTTATGTGTGTGAGTGCGTGTGCAGGGGTGCATGCACATAGGTGTGTGCATGTGTGTTTGTGGAGGTGCTTGCAAATGAGTGTTCCCATGTGCATCTGTGTGTGAGAGAAAGTGTGTGGTCAGGTGCATGCACATGGGCATGTGTGTGTGTGTGGGAAAGAGAGCATAGGTCAGAGGCATGCACACTGGCATCTGTGTGTACTTGTGTTCATGTGCAGGTGCCTTCACATGGCGGTGCATGGGGACCTGGTCCTGGAGTCCTAAGACTAGGAATGCAGAGCAGGCTGTGCTTGCCCACCTGGGGATGGAAGTGGGGACTGCTGTTGAATTAACTGGGGATGGCATGGGGAAGGGCCACCTGGGCTCCGGGCACACAGACTGCAGAGACCCCAGGCTGGGAACTTACAACAGCCCCCCCAGAAGCACCGGTTAGAACAGATGCACTCAAGGGCTGCCAGAAGGGCAACGCCCCCCCCCCCCGCCGGACACCCCAAGTCTCTTGGCCTCTGCTGGCACAAAACGCACGGGCTTTCCCTCTATAGGAACAAAGTCTTGCAGCTCTCCGGAGGGCTGGAGGTGCCGGGGCCCTCAACTGGGAGGTGACCCTGTGTCTGCTGGCCTGCTGGGTGCTGGTCTACTTCTGGTCTGGAAGGGGGTCAGATCAGCCCACACAGTACAGCCAGGGTTGATGACAGGGCTGGGGCACCACTGCATGGGAGGTGGAACCACTGGTGCCACAGGAGGTGACTGGATCAGGGCCACTGCCCGAGGAGGGGACAGGTACTTCCATCAGGCTGCTTGATTCCCACCCCCTGGCTGGATAGGCCTCTCCACGGCCCTCCAAATCCAAGGCCAGCAGCCTTCCCCACCCCCAGTGGAGGGATTATATTTTCCTCCATTATGTTAGCTGCAGGAGTTTTTTAGTTTACCTTGATCAGATTAAGAAAGTCTGTTTGTAGTCCTAGTTTTCTGACAGTTTTTATCATAGTCGTTGTTGAATATTGTCAAATGCTTTTATGGCATCTAAAGTTTTTTTCAAATCCAGAAGCACATTAGCTGAAAAGAAACTGAGGCACAAAAAGTGACTTAGTTTTATTTTCTGCTGTAATAAACGCTGAAGCATCCCACTCAAGCAGCAGGGAAACAAAGCAAGTAAACCAAGAGAGACCAAAGACCAGTACAAGCAAAAACTTAAGACTCAAATAACAAAGTGGCAATTACTCTTAGTTTGAATTCCTTATGCCTTGCCAAGTAGGGGACACAAGGTTAGGCCTCAGCCCCTTTCCTCATCTTAGGAACGGTGGGATCCCAAGGCTCCGAATGTTCTGAATCACCAGGGAAAGCTCAAGGAGGAATGGGTTGATGGAAATTCGGATGAAAGCAAGATCTTCAGCAATCCATCTACTAAAAGCAGGGGGAAAGGAAAATCAGGTTAAAGGGGAAATCATTCCTGTAGGTCCAGGATACCAGCCCCTCTCTTTACACCAAACCCCTCAGTATCTCCATCATAACACTCTTAAGAGGGAGCTCAGACCACAGCACCTGCCACCCGCCACTCCCCAAAGCAAACTCTTCTAGAACTGACACAATCAGGTCACAGCCATTCACTGCATATTCCTTCTGAATCATTCCTTGGAGGCATTGGGCATCTGGGACCATACCCCTGAGAGACAAGGATGCTTCCAGTGGTGACTGGAAAGGCACTCTGAGTGTGCTGGTAGAGACACGGTTAAGGCCCATCCATTACTGAATTTGCTGGTATCTCGGGCTTCCTCACACCTAAGAGGCCTATTTTTACCCCAGGATACCCATGTTCCTGACTACAACCTGAGGCCACCCTGAGCTTCTTCCCTAACCCTACGGTCCCTCTTCCCGACCCTCCAGGCTCCTCAGGCCTTGACAACCCCCTTTCCGGCCAGGTTGCCCAGTCCTGCTGCCCCAGATTGCCCACGTGCTTCCTTTCTATCCCTTCCTCAGGCTGCGGGCATGTTTCCCACCACCACACCACTGACCGTGCCCAGGGAGGCTCCATGAAAAGGATACAGCACCACTTTTCCATGTCTATGCCTTACAGCCATGGGTGCTACATCTCCGCCAGGTCCTGGGGCATTGTGGTTCCCGCTTACCCCGGAGACGAACTCTAGCAGATTCCCATCATCGCTCTTGCTTCTGCCAGGCCCACCCCAACCTTCTGGGCTCGGTGACCATCCTCACCGTCAGCACTGCCTGAACCATGCTGCCAAGGATGTGTTCTGGAGCTCTTGCTGGGTCATCTCGGCCCCTTGCATAGCTGGCACTAACAGCCGAGGTTCACATGGCTACCGCCCGTCTCCCTCTGAAGCCAACATGAAGGGTGGAGAGACTGAGCCACTCACCAAGTCCCCTCCCGCTCTGTGCAAGGACGCCAAAAGTGCCTCTGCGCAGACACGCCTCGGGGTGCTCTTCATACCGGATTGGTTACCACCCAGCCTGCCTGGCCACACACAGGCCTCTATGGAGACCCCGTGGGGCTGGAGGGACTCAGCTACCTCACAAAGCCACACTTCTTTCAGGTAGCC
>NW_020191944.1:0-88548 GCF_002263795.3 Bos taurus | reverse complement strand
TGCTCAGCTGCTTGATTATTGCCAGCTGAGCAGCATGATTCCTCACAGCTGAGTTCCATGATTATTGCCTGCTGACTGTTTGATTCGTGCCTACTCAGCTCTTTGTTTATTGCCTCCAGAGGCACATGATCAGTGTATGATAGCAAACATGATCAGCGCATGATCAGTCACATGATCAGCGCCATTAAGTCACGTGATCACTACATGATAGTCATGTGATCAGTCCATGCTCAGTCACGGTATCAGTGCATGATCAGCCACGTGATCAGTGCATGATCTGTCACATGATTAGTGTATGATCATCCACGTGATCAGTGCATGATATAGACGTGATCAGTGCATGATCAGTCTCGTGATCAGTGCATGATAGCCACGTGATCAGTGCATGATCAGTCACCTGACGGGTGTATGATCATTCACGTGACCTGTACATGGTAGCTACATGATCATTGCATGGTCAGCCAAGTGAGTAGTGCATGATAGCCACGTGATCACTGCATGACAGGCCACGTGAGCAATGCATGATAGCCACGTGATCAGTGCATGATCAGACACGAGATCATTGCATGATCAGTCACGTGATCAGTGCATGATCAGCCACGTGATCAGTGCATGACCAGGCACGTGATCAGTGTATGTCCAGCCAAGTGATCAGTGCATTATAGCCACGTCATCAGTGCATGATCAGTCACATGATCAGTGCATGATCAGTCACGTGATAGGTGTGTGATCATCCACGTGAACAGTGCATGCTCAGTCACGTGATCAGGGCCTGCTGAGCTGCGTGATTACTGTCTGCTCATCTGCTTGACAATTTCCAGCTGAGCTGCACGATTCCTGCCTGTCATCTCCTTGACAATTGCCACCTGTGCTGCGTAATTCCTGCCTGCTCATCTACTTGATTATTGCCAGCTGAGCAGCATGATTTCTCAGAGGTGAGTTCCATGATTATAGCCTGCTGACTGATTCCTGCCTACTCAGCTCTATGTTCATTGCCTCCAGAGGCACATGATCAGTGTGTGACACCAAACATGATCAGCACATGATCAGTCACATGATCAATGCATGATAAGCCAGGTGAACAGTGCATGATCAATTCTGTGATCAGTGCATGATCAGTCATGTGACCAGTACATGGTAGCTGCGTGATCATTGCATGATCAGCCACGTGAGCAGTGCATGATAGCCACGTGATCAGTGCATGATCAGTCACGTGATCTGTGCATGATCAGTCACGTGATCAGTGCATGATCAGTCACGTGATCTGTGCATGATCAGCCACGTGATCAGTGCATGATAGCCACGTGATCAGTGCATGATCAGTCACGTGATACGTGTGTGATCAGCCACATGATCAGTGCATGATATCCACGTGATCAGTGCAGGATAGCCACGTGATCACTTCATGATTATTCACGTGATCTGTACATGATCAGTCACGTGATACGTGTGTGATCAGCCACCGGATCAGTGCGTGATGAGCCATGTGATCAGTGCAGGATCAATTGTGTGATCAGTGCATGATCAGTCACGTGATCAGTGCATGATAGCCACGTGATCAGTTCTTGATTAGTCACATGATCAGCACCATTCAGACACGAGATCACTGCATGCTAAGTCACGTGATCAGTTCATGATCAATGACGTGATCAGTGCATGATCAGCGACGTGATCAGTGCATGATCAGCCACTGGATCTCTGTATGATCAGCCACGTGATCAGTGCATGTGCAGTCACGTGATCAGTGTATGATCAGCCACGTGTTCAGGGCCTGATAGCCAAGTGATCAATGCATGATAGCTAAGTGATCAGTGCATGCTCAGCCACATGATCAGTGCATGATCAGCCATGTGATCAGTGCATGCACAGTCATGTGTTAAGTGTATGATCAGCTTCGTCATCAGTGCATGATCAGCCACGTGATCAGTGCATGATCAGGCACGTGATCAGTGCATGATCAGGTCACGTGATCATAGCATGTGCAGTCATGTGATCAGTGCATGACAGCTACGCCAACAGTGCATAATCAGTTACATGATCAATGCATGATCAGCCACGTGATCAAGTGCATGATAGCCATGTAAACAGTGCATGAACACGTACGTGTTCAGTTAATGCACAGTCATGTGATCAGTGCATGATAGACACGTGATCAGTGTATGATCAACCACGTGATTAGTGCATAATCCGCACCGTGATTACTGGCATGATCAGCCACGTGATCAGTGTATGATCAGCCAAGTGATCAGTGCAATATGAGCCACGTGATCATTGCATGCAGAGTCATGTGATCAGTGTATGATCAGCTTCCTGATCAGTGGCATGTTCAGCCACGTGATCAGTGCAGGTCAGGCTCGTGATCAGTGCATGATCAGTCATGTGATCATTGTATGATCATCCCACGTGATCAGTGGCATGATCAGCCACGTGATCAGTGCATGCACAGTAACGTGATCCGTGTAAGATCAGCTTCGTGATAAGTGCATGATCAGCCACGTGATCAGGGTATGATCAGCCACGTGATCAGTGCACGATCACCAAGTGAGCAGTGGATCATAAGCCATGTGATTAGTGCATGCATTGTCACGTGATCAGTGTATGATCAGCTTCGTGATCAATGCATAATCAGCCACGTGATCAGTGCATGATCAGGCACGTGATTAGTGGATGATCAGCCACGTGATCAGTGCATGATCAGCGACGTGATCAGTGCATGATCAGTCACGTGATCAGTGCATGATAGCCATGTGTTCAGTGCATGATAGCTACGTGATCTGTGCATGATCAGCCACGTAATCAGTGCATGATCAGCCACATGATCACTGTATGATCAGCCACGTGATCAGTGCATGTGCAATCACGTGATCAGTGTATGATCATCCACGTGTTGAGTGCATGATAGCCAAGTGATCAATGCATGATATCTACGTGATCAGTGCATGCTCAGTCACATGAGGAGTGCATGATCAGCCCCGTGATCAGTGCATGACATCCACGTTATCATTGCCTTCAATTACGTGGTCAGTGAATGTGCAGTCACGTGATTCGTGCATGGGCAGACACGTGATCAGTGTATGATCAGCCACGAGTTCAGTGCATGATAGACACGTGATCAGTGCATGATAGCCACGTGATCATTGCCTACAATTACGTGAACAGTGCATGTGCAGTCACGTGATCAGTGCATGATCAGCGACGTGATCGGTGCATGATCAGCCACTGGATCTCTGTATGATCAGCCACGTGATCAGTGCATGTGCAGTCACGTGATCAGTGTATGATCAGCCATATGATCATTGCATGCGCAGTCACGTGATCAGTGCATGATAGCCACGTGATCAGTTTCTTGATTAGTCACATGATCAGCACCATTCAGACACGAGATCACTGCATGCTAAGTCACGTGATCAGTTCCTGATCAGCGACGTGATCAGTGTATGATCAGCCACATGATCAGTGCATGCGCAGTCACGTGATCAGTTTATGATCAGCCACGTGCTCAGTGCATGATAGACACGTGATCAGTGCATGATAGCCACGTGATCATTGCCTACAATTAAGTGAACAGTGCATGTGCAGTCACGTGATCAATGCATGATCAGCCACCTAATCAGTGCATGATCAGCCACGTGATCACTCTATGATCAGCCACATGATCAGTGCATGCGCAGTCACGTGATCAGTTTATGATCAGCCACGTGTTCAGAGCATGATAGACACGTGATCAATGCATGATAGCTACGTCATTAGTGTAGCCTGACTCACATGAGCATTGCATGATCAGACACTTGATCAGTGCATGGTAGCCACCTGATCATTGCCTATAATTACGTGCTCAGTGCATGTGCAGTCATGTGATTAGTGCATGCGAAGACACGTGATCAGTGTATGATCAGCCACGTGTTCAGTGCATGATAGACACGTGATGAGTGCATGACAGCCACCTGATCAGAGCATGATCAGTCACGTGATCAGTGCATGCGCAGTCATGTGAAGAGTGGATGATCAGCCACGTGATCAGTGCATGATCAGCCACATGATCAGTGCATGATCAGCCATGTGATCAGTGCATGCACAGTCATGTGTTAAATGTATGATCAGCTTCGTGATCAGTGCATGATAAGCCACGTGATCAGTGCATGATCAGCCACGTGATCAGTTCATGATCAGGCACGTGATCAGTGCATGATCAGTCACGTGATCATAGCATGCGCAGTCATGTGATCAGTGCATGACAGCCACGTTATCATTGCCTTCAATTACGTGGTCAGTGAATGTGCGGTCACGTGATTCGTGCATGGGCAGACACGTGATCAGTGTATGATCAGCCACGAGTTCAGTGCATGATAGACACGTGATCAGTGCATGATAGCCACGTGATCATTGCCTACAATTACGTGAACAGTACATGTGCAGTCACGTGATCAGTGCATGATAGCCACGTGATCAGTGAATGATCAGTCACGTGATCAGTGCCTGATCAGTAACGTGATCAGTGTATGATCATCCACATGATCAGTGTATGCGCAGTCACGTGATCAGTGCATTATAGCCACGTGATCAGTTCTTGATTAGTCACATGATCAGCACCATTCAGACACGAGATCACTGCATGCTAAGTCACGTGATCAGTTCCTGATCAGCGACGTGATCAGTGTATGATCAGCCACGTGATCAGTGCATGCTCCACAACGTGATTAGTGCATGATCAGCCACTTGGTTAGTGTATGATTAACCACGTGATCAGTGCATGATCTGCCACATGATCATTGCATGGTCAGCCATGTGATCAGTGCATGCACAGTAACGTGATCCGTGTAAGATCAGCTTCGTGATCAGTGCATGATCCGCAAAGTGATTAGTGCATGATCAGCCACGTGGTTAGTGTACGATTAACCACGTAATCAGTGCATCATCTGCCTCATGATCAGTGCATGATCAGTCACATGATCATGGCATGCGAACTCATGTGATCAGGGCATGACAGCTACGCATTCAGTGCATAATCAGTCACGTGATCAATGCATGATCAGCCACCTAATCAGTGCATGATCAGCCACGTGATCACTCTATGATCAGCCACATGATCAGTGCATGCGCAGTCACGTGATCAGTTTATGATCAGCCACGTGTTCAGAGCATGATAGACACGTGATCAATGCATGATAGCTACGTCATTAGTGTAGCCTGACTCACATGAGCATTGCATGATCAGACACTTGATCAGTGCATGGTAGCCACCTGATCATTGCCTATAATTACGTGCTCAGTGCATGTGCAGTCATGTGATTAGTGCATGCGAAGACACGTGATCAGTGTATGATCAGCCACGTGTTCAGTGCATGATAGACACGTGATGAGTGCATGACAGCCACCTGATCAGAGCATGATCAGTCCACGTGATCAGTGCATGATCAGCCACATGATCAGTGCATGATCAGCCATGTGATCAGTGCATGCACAGTCATGTGTTAAATGTATGATCAGCTTCGTGATCAGTGCATGATAAGCCACGTGATCAGTGCATGATCAGCCACGTGATCAGTTCATGATCAGGCACGTGATCAGTGCATGATCAGTCACGTGATCATAGCATGCGCAGTCATGTGATCAGTGCATGACAGCCACGTTATCATTGCCTTCAATTACGTGGTCAGTGAATGTGCGGTCACGTGATTCGTGCATGGGCAGACACGTGATCAGTGTATGATCAGCCACGAGTTCAGTGCATATAGACACGTGATCAGTGCATGATAGCCACGTGATCATTGCCTACAATTACGTGAACAGTGCATGTGCAGTCACGTGATCAGTGCATGATAGCCACGTGATCAGTGAATGATCAGTCACGTGATCAGTGCCTGATCAGTAACGTGATCAGTGTTGATCATCCACATGATCAGTGCATGCGCAGTCACGTGATCAGTGCATTATAGCCACGTGATCAGTTCTTGATTAGTCACATGATCAGCACCATTCAGACACGAGATCACTGCATGCTAAGTCACGTGATCAGTTCCTGATCAGCGACGTGATCAGTGTATGATCAGCCACATGATCAGTGCATGCGCAGTCACGTGATCAGTTTATGATCAGCCACGTGCTCAGTGCATGATAGACACGTGATCAGTGCATGATAGCCACGTGATCATTGCCTACAATTACGTGTACAGTGCATGTGCAGTCACGTGATCAATGCATGATCAGCCACCTAATCAGTGCATGATCAGCCACGTGATCACTCTATGATCAGCCACATGATCAGTGCATGCGCAGTCACGTGATCAGTTTATGATCAGCCACGTGTTCAGAGCATGATAGACACGTGATCAATGTGATAGCTACGTCATTAGTGTAGCCTGACTCACATGAGCATTGCAATGATCAGACACTTGATCAAGTGCATTGGTAGCCACCTGATCATTGCCTATAATTACGTGCTCAGTGCATGTGCAGTCATGTGATTAGTTGCATGCGAAGACACGTGATCAGTGTATGATCAGCCACGTGTTCAGTGCATGATAGACACGTGATGATGCATGACAGCCACCTGATCAGAGCATGATCAGTCACGTGATCAGTGCATGCGGCAGTCATGTGAAGAGTGGATGATCAGCCACGTGATCAGTGCATGATCAGTCCACATGATCAGTGCATGATCAGCCATGTGATCAGTGCATGCACAGTCATGTGTTAATGTATTGATCAGCTTCGTGATCAGTGCATGATAAGCCACGTGATCAGTGCATGATATCCACGTGATCAGTGCAGGATAGCCACGTGATCACTTCATGATTATTCACGTGATCTGTACATGATCAGTCACGTGATACGTGTGTGATCCAGCCACCGGATCAGTGCGTGATGAGCCATGTGATCAGTGCAGGATCAATTATGTGATCAGTGCATGATCCAGCCACGTGATCAGTGTATGATCAGCCACGTGATCAGTGCATGATCAGCCAAATGAATAAGTGCCATGATCAATTACGTGATCAGTGCATGATCAGCCACGTGATCGGTGCATGATCAGTCACGTGATCAGTACATGATCAGTCACGTGAACAGTGCATGATCATTTACGTGATCTGTGCATGATCAGTCACGTGACCAGTATATGGTAGCTACGTGATCATTCCATGACGAGCCACGTGAGCAGTGCATGATAGAAACGTGATGTGTGCATGATGAGTTACGTGAGCAGAGTATGATCAGCCACGTGATCAGTGCATGAGTGCCACGTGATCAGTGCATGTTATGTCACGTGACAGGTGTGTGATCAGCCACGTGAACAGTGCATGTTCAGCCACGTATTCAGTGCATGATAGCCACGTGATCAGTGCATGATCAGTTACGTGAGCAGTGTATGATCAGCCACGTGATCAGTGCATGGTCAGACACGTGAACAGTGTATGATCAGCCACGTGATCAGTGCATGATATCCATGTGATCAGTGCATGATCAATCACGTGATCAGTGTATGATCAGCCACGTGAACAGTGCATGCTCAGTCACGTGATCCGGGCCTGCTGAGCTGCGTGATTAGTGTCTGCTCATCTGCTTGACAATTGCCAGCTGAGCTGCACGATTCCTGCCTGTCATCTGCTTGACAATTGCCAGCTGTGCTGTGTAATTCCTGCCTGCTCAGCTGCTTGATTATTGCCAGCTGAGCAGCATGATTCCTCACAGCTGAGTTCCATGATTATTGCCTGCTGACTGTTTGATTCGTGCCTACTCAGCTCTTTGTTTATTGCCTCCAGAGGCACATGATCAGTGTATGATAGCAAACATGATCAGCGCATGATCAGTCACATGATCAGCGCCATTAAGTCACGTGATCACTACATGATAGTCATGTGATCAGTCCATGCTCAGTCACGGTATCAGTGCATGATCAGCCACGTGATCAGTGCATGATCTGTCACATGATTAGTGTATGATCATCCACGTGATCAGTGCATGGGCAGTCATGTGATCAGTGCATGATAGCCACGTGATCAGTGCATGATCAGTCACCTGATGGGTGTATGATCATTCACGTGACCTGTACATGGTAGCTACATGATCATTGCATGATCAGCCAAGTGAGTAGTGCATGATAGCCACGTGATCACTGCATGACAGGCCACGTGAGCAATGCATGATAGCCACGTGATCAGTGCATGATCAGACACGAGATCATTGCATGATCAGTCACGTGATCAGTGCATGATCAGCCACGTGATCAGTGCATGACCAGGCACGTGATCAGTGTATGTCCAGCCAAGTGATCAGTGCATTATAGCCACGTCATCAGTGCATGATCAGTCACATGATCAGTGCATGATCAGTCACGTGATAGGTGTGTGATCATCCACGTGAACAGTGCATGCTCAGTCACGTGATCAGGGCCTGCTGAGCTGCGTGATTACTGTCTGCTCATCTGCTTGACAATTTCCAGCTGAGCTGCACGATTCCTGCCTGTCATCTCCTTGACAATTGCCACCTGTGCTGCGTAATTCCTGCCTGCTCATCTACTTGATTATTGCCAGCTGAGCAGCATGATTTCTCAGAGGTGAGTTCCATGATTATAGCCTGCTGACTGATTCCTGCCTACTCAGCTCTATGTTCATTGCCTCCAGAGGCACATGATCAGTGTGTGACACCAAACATGATCAGCACATGATCAGTCACATGATCAATGCATGATAAGCCAGGTGAACAGTGCATGATCAATTATGTGATCAGTGCATGATCAGTCATGTGACCAGTACATGGTAGCTGCGTGATCATTGCATGATCAGCCACGTGAGCAGTGCATGATAGCCACGTGATCAGTGCATGATCAGTCACGTGATCTGTGCATGATCAGTCACGTGATCGTGCATGATCAGTCACGTGATCTTCATGATAGCAGTGATCAGTGCATGATAGCCACGTGATCAGTGCATGATCAGTCCGTGATACGTGTGTGATCAGCCACATGATCAGTGCAATAATATCCACGTGATCAGTGCAGGATAGCCACGTGATCACTTCATGATTATTCACGTGATCTGTACATGATCAGTCACGTGATACGTGTGTGATCAGCCACCGGATCAGTGCGTGGATGAGCCATGTGATCAGTGCAGGATCAATTGTGTGATCAGTGCATGATCCAGTCACGTGATCAAGTGCATGATAGCCACGTGATCAGTTCTTGATTAGTCACATGATCAGCACCATTCAGACACGAGATCACTGCATGCTAAGTCACGTGATCAGTTCATGATCAATGACGTGATCAGTGCATGATCAGCGACGTGATCAGTGCATGATCAGCCACTGGATCTCTGTATGATCAGCCACGTGATCAGTGCATGTGCAGTCACGTGATCAGTGTATGATCAGCCACGTGTTCAGGGCCTGATAGCCAAGTGATCAATGCATGATAGCTAAGTGATCAGTGCATGCTCAGCCACATGATCAGTGCATGATCAGCCATGTGATCAGTGCATGCACAGTCATGTGTTAAGTGTATGATCAGCTTCGTCATCAGTGCATGATCAGCCACGTGATCAGTGCATGATCAGGCACGTGATCAGTGCATGATCAGTCACGTGATCATAGCATGTGCAGTCATGTGATCAGTGCATGACAGCTACGCCAACAGTGCATAATCAGTTACATGATCAATGCATGATCAGCCACGTGATCAGTGCATGATAGCCATGTAAACAGTGCATGAACACGTACGTGTTCAGTTAATGCACAGTCATGTGATCAGTGCATGATAGACACGTGATCAGTGTATGATCAACCACGTGATTAGTGCATAATCCGCACCGTGATTACTGCATGATCAGCCACGTGATCAGTGTATGATCAGCCAAGTGATCAGTGCAATATGAGCCACGTGATCATTGCATGCAGAGTCATGTGATCAGTGTATGATCAGCTTCCTGATCAGTGCATGTTCAGCCACGTGATCAGTGCATGGTCAGGCTCGTGATCAGTGCATGATCAGTCATGTGATCATTGTATGATCATCCACGTGA
This sequence comes from Bos taurus, assembly GCF_002263795.3. Classification (NCBI taxonomy): domain Eukaryota; kingdom Metazoa; phylum Chordata; class Mammalia; order Artiodactyla; family Bovidae; genus Bos; species Bos taurus. The sequence goes on along the minus strand of NW_020191944.1, from coordinate 78,529 downwards.
TCAGTGCATGATCAGCCACGTGATCAGTGCATGCACAGTAACGTGATCCGTGTAAGATCAGCTTCGTGATAAGTGCATGATCAGCCACGTGATCAGGGTATGATCAGCCACGTGATCAGTGCACGATCACCAAGTGAGCAGTGGATCATAAGCCATGTGATTAGTGCATGCATTGTCACGTGATCAGTGTATGATCAGCTTCGTGATCAATGCATAATCAGCCACGTGATCAGTGCATGATCAGGCACGTGATTAGTGGATGATCAGCCACGTGATCAGTGCATGATCAGCGACGTGATCAGTGCATGATCAGTCACGTGATCAGTGCATGATAGCCATGTGTTCAGTGCATGATAGCTACGTGATCTGTGCATGATCAGCCACGTAATCAGTGCATGATCAGCCACATGATCACTGTATGATCAGCCACGTGATCAGTGCATGTGCAATCACGTGATCAGTGTATGATCATCCACGTGTTGAGTGCATGATAGCCAAGTGATCAATGCATGATATCTACGTGATCAGTGCATGCTCAGTCACATGAGGAGTGCATGATCAGCCCCGTGATCAGTGCATGACATCCACGTTATCATTGCCTTCAATTACGTGGTCAGTGAATGTGCAGTCACGTGATTCGTGCATGGGCAGACACGTGATCAGTGTATGATCAGCCACGAGTTCAGTGCATGATAGACACGTGATCAGTGCATGATAGCCACGTGATCATTGCCTACAATTACGTGAACAGTGCAATGTGCAGTCACGTGATCAGTGCATGATCAGCGACGTGATCGGTGCATGATCAGCCACTGGATCTCTGTATGATCAGCCACGTGATCAGTGCATGTGCAGTCACGTGATCAGTGTATGATCAGCCATATGATCATTGCATGCGCAGTCACGTGATCAGTGCATGATAGCCACGTGATCAGTTCTTGATTAGTCACATGATCAGCACCATTCAGACACGAGATCACTGCATGCTAAGTCACGTGATCAGTTCCTGATCAGCGACGTGATCAGTGTATGATCAGCCACATGATCAGTGCATGCGCAGTCACGTGATCAGTTTATGATCAGCCACGTGCTCAGTGCATGATAGACACGTGATCAGTGCATGATAGCCACGTGATCATTGCCTACAATTAAGTGAACAGTGCATGTGCAGTCACGTGATCAATGCATGATCAGCCACCTAATCAGTGCATGATCAGCCACGTGATCACTCTATGATCAGCCACATGATCAGTGCATGCGCAGTCACGTGATCAGTTTATGATCAGCCACGTGTTCAGAGCATGATAGACACGTGATCAATGCATGATAGCTACGTCATTAGTGTAGCCTGACTCACATGAGCATTGCATGATCAGACACTTGATCAGTGCATGGTAGCCAACCTGATCATTGCCTTAATTACGTGCTCAGTGCATGTGCAGTCATGTGATTAGTGCATGCGAAGACACGTGATCAGTGTATGATCAGCCACGTGTTCAGTGCATGATAGACACGTGATGAGTGCATGACAGCCACCTGATCAGAGCATGATCAGTCACGTGATCAGCTGCCATGCGCAGTCATGTGAAGAGTGTATGATCAGCCACGTGATCAGTGCATGATCAGCCACATGATCAGTGCATGATCAGCCATGTGATCAGTGCATGCACAGTCCATGTGTTAAATGTATGATCAGCTTCGTGATCAGTGCATGATAAGCCACGTGATCAGTGCATGATCAGCCACGTGATCAGTTCATGATCAGGCACGTGATCAGTGCATGATCAGTCACGTGATCATAGCATGCGGCAGTCATGTGATCAGGCATGACGCCACGTTATCATTGCCTTCAATTACGTGGTCAGTGAATGTGCGGTCACGTGATTCGTGCATGGGCAGACACGTGATCAGTGTATGATCAGCCACGAGTTCAGTGCATGATAGACACCGTGATCAGTGCAATGATAGCCACGTGATCATTGCCTACAATTACGTGAACAGTACATGTGCAGTCACGTGATCAGTGCATGATAGCCACGTGATCAGTGAATGATCAGTCACGTGATCAGTGCCTGATCAGTAACGTGATCAGTGTATGATCATCCACATGATCAGTGTATGCGCAGTCACGTGATCAGTGCATTATAGCCACGTGATCAGTTCTTGATTAGTCACATGATCAGCACCATTCAGACACGAGATCACTGCATGCTAAGTCACGTGATCAGTTCCTGATCAGCGACGTGATCAGTGTATGATCAGCCACGTGATCAGTGCATGCCTCCACAACGTGATTAGTGCATGATCAGCCACTTGGTTAGTGTATGATAACCACGTGATCAGTGCATGATCTGCCACATGATCATTGCATGGTCAGCCATGTGATCAGTGCATGCACAGTAACGTGATCCGTGTAAGATCAGCTTCGTGATCAGTGCATGATTCCGCAAAGTGATTAGTGCATGATCAGCCACGTGGTTAGTGTACGATTAACCACGTAATCAGTGCATCATCTGCCTCATGATCAGTGCATGATCAGTCACATGATCATGCATGCGAACTCATGTGATCAGGGCATGACAGCTACGCATTCAGTGCATAATCAGTCACGTGATCAATGCATGATCAGCCACCTAATCAGTGCATGATCAGCCACAGTGATCACTCTATGATCAAGCCACATGATCAGTGCATGCGCAGTCACGTGATCAGTTTATGATCAGGCCACGTGTTCAGAGCATGATAGACACGTGATCAATGCATGATAGCTACGTCATTAGTGTAGCCTGACTCACATGAGCATTGCATGAATCAGACACTTGATCAGTGCATGGTAGCCACCTGATCATTGCCTATAATTACGTGCTCAGTGCATGTGCAGTCATGTGATTAGTGCATGCGAAGACACGTGATCAGTGTATGATCAGCCACGTGTTCAGTGCATGATAGACACGTGATTGAGTGCATGACAGCCACCTGACTCAGAGCATGATCAGCCACGTGATCAGTGCATGATCAGCCACATGATCAGTGCATGATCAGCCATGTGATCAGTGCATGCACAGTCATGTGTTAAATGTATGATCAGCTTCGTGATCAGTGCATGATAAGCCACGTGATCAGTGCATGATCAGCCACGTGATCAGTTTCATGATCAGGCCACGTGATCAGTGCATGATCAGTCACGTGATCAAGGCATGCGCAGTCATGTGATCAGTGCATGACAGCCACGTTATCATTGCCTTCAATTACGTGGTCAGTGAATGTGCGGTCACGTGATTCGTGCATGGGCAGACACGTGATCAGTGTATGATCAGCCACGAGTTCAGTGCATTATAGACACGTGATCAGTGCATGATAGCCACGTGATCATTGCCTACAATTACGTGAACAGTGCATGTGCAGTCACGTGATCAGTGCATGATAGCCACGTGATCAGTGAATGATCAGTCACGTGGATCAGTGCCTATCAGTAACGTGATCAGTGTTGATCATCCACATGATCAGTGCATGCGCAGTCACGTGATCAGTGCATTATAGCCACGTGATCAGTTCTTGATTAGTCACATGATCAGCACCATTCAGACACGAGATCACTGCATGCTAAGTCACGTGATCAGTTCCTGATCAGCGACGTGATCAGTGTATGATCAGCCACATGATCAGTGCATGCGCAGTCACGTGATCAGTTTATGATCAGCCACGTGCTCAGTGCATGATAGACACGTGATCAGTGCATGATAGCCACGTGATCATTGCCTACAATTACGTGAACAGTGCATGTGCAGTCACGTGATCAATGCATGATCAGCCACCTAATCAGTGCATGATCAGCCACGTGATCACTCTATGATCAGCCACATGATCAGTGCATGCGCAGTCACGTGATCAGTTTATGATCAGCCACGTGTTCAGAGCATGATAGACACGTGATCAATGCATGATAGCTACGTCATTAGTGTAGCCTGACTCACATGAGCATTGCATGATCAGACACTTGATCAGTGCATGGTAGCCACCTGATCATTGCCTATAATTACGTGCTCAGTGCATGTGCAGTCATGTGATTAGTGCATGCGAAGACACGTGATCAGTGTATGATCAGCCACGTGTTCAGTGCATGATAGACACGTGATGAGTGCATGACAGCCACCTGATCAGAGCATGATCAGTCACGTGATCAGTGCATGCGCAGTCATGTGAAGAGTGGATGATCAGCCACGTGATCAGTGCATGATCAGCCACATGATCAGTGCATGATCAGCCATGTGATCAGTGCATGCACAGTCATGTGTTAAATGTATGATCAGCTTCGTGATCAGTGCATGATAAGCCACGTGATCAGTGCATGATATCCACGTGATCAGTGCAGGATAGCCACGTGATCACTTCATGATTATTCACGTGATCTGTACATGATCAGTCACGTGATACGTGTGTGATCAGCCACCGGATCAGTGCGTGATGAGCCATGTGATCAGTGCAGGATCAATTATGTATCAGTGCATGATCAGTCACGATCAGTGCATGATCAGTCACGTGATCAGTGTATGATCAGCCACGTGATCAGTGCATGATCAGCCAAATAATAAGTGCATGATCAATTACGTGATCAGTGCATGATCAGCCACGTGATCGGTGCATGATCAGTCACGTGATCAGTACATGATCAGTCACGTGAACAGTGCATGATCATTTACGTGATCTGTGCATGATCAGTCACGTGACCAGTATATGGTAGCTATGTGATCATTCCATGACGAGCCACGTGAGCAGTGCATGATAGAAACGTGATGTGTGCATGATGAGTTACGTGAGCAGAGTATGATCAGCCACGTGATCAGTGCATGAGTGCCACGTGATCAGTGCATGTTATGTCACGTGACAGGTGTGTGATCAGCCACGTGAACAGTGCATGTTCAGCCACGTATTCAGTGCATGATAGCCACGTGATCAGTGCATGATCAGTTACGTGAGCAGTGTATGATCAGCCACGTGATCAGTGCATGGTCAGACACGTGAACAGTGTATGATCAGCCACGTGATCAGTGCATGATATCCATGTGATCAGTGCATGATCAATCACGTGATCAGTGTATGATCAGCCACGTGAACAGTGCATGCTCAGTCACGTGATCCGGGCCTGCTGAGCTGCGTGATTAGTGTCTGCTCATCTGCTTGACAATTGCCAGCTGAGCTGCACGATTCCTGCCTGTCATCTGCTTGACAATTGCCAGCTGTGCTGTGTAATTCCTGCCTGCTCAGCTGCTTGATTATTGCCAGCTGAGCAGCATGATTCCTCACAGCTGAGTTCCATGATTATTGCCTGCTGACTGTTTGATTCGTGCCTACTCAGCTCTTTGTTTATTGCCTCCAGAGGCACATGATCAGTGTATGATAGCAAACATGATCAGCGCATGATCAGTCACATGATCAGCGCCATTAAGTCACGTGATCACTACATGATAGTCATGTGATCAGTCCATGCTCAGTCACGGTATCAGTGCATGATCAGCCACGTGATCAGTGCATGATCTGTCACATGATTAGTGTATGATCATCCACGTGATCAGTGCATGATATAGACGTGATCAGTGCATGATCAGTCTCGTGATCAGTGCATGATAGCCACGTGATCAGTGCATGATCAGTCACCTGACGGGTGTATGATCATTCACGTGACCTGTACATGGTAGCTACATGATCATTGCATGGTCAGCCAAGTGAGTAGTGCATGATAGCCACGTGATCACTGCATGACAGGCCACGTGAGCAATGCATGATAGCCACGTGATCAGTGCATGATCAGACACGAGATCATTGCATGATCAGTCACGTGATCAGTGCATGATCAGCCACGTGATCAGTGCATGACCAGGCACGTGATCAGTGTATGTCCAGCCAAGTGATCAGTGCATTATAGCCACGTCATCAGTGCATGATCAGTCACATGATCAGTGCATGATCAGTCACGTGATAGGTGTGTGATCATCCACGTGAACAGTGCATGCTCAGTCACGTGATCAGGGCCTGCTGAGCTGCGTGATTACTGTCTGCTCATCTGCTTGACAATTTCCAGCTGAGCTGCACGATTCCTGCCTGTCATCTCCTTGACAATTGCCACCTGTGCTGCGTAATTCCTGCCTGCTCATCTACTTGATTATTGCCAGCTGAGCAGCATGATTTCTCAGAGGTGAGTTCCATGATTATAGCCTGCTGACTGATTCCTGCCTACTCAGCTCTATGTTCATTGCCTCCAGAGGCACATGATCAGTGTGTGACACCAAACATGATCAGCACATGATCAGTCACATGATCAATGCATGATAAGCCAGGTGAACAGTGCATGATCAATTCTGTGATCAGTGCATGATCAGTCATGTGACCAGTACATGGTAGCTGCGTGATCATTGCATGATCAGCCACGTGAGCAGTGCATGATAGCCACGTGATCAGTGCATGATCAGTCACGTGATCTGTGCATGATCAGTCACGTGATAGTGCATGATCAGTCACGTGATCTGTGCATGATCAGCCACGTGATCAGTGCATGATAGCCACGTGATCAGTGCATGATCAGTCACGTGATACGTGTGTGATCAGCCACATGATCAGTGCATGATATCCACGTGATCAGTGCAGGATAGCCACGTGATCACTTCATGATTATTCACGTGATCTGTACATGATCAGTCACGTGATACGTGTGTGATCAGCCACCGGATCAGTGCGTGATGAGCCATGTGATCAGTGCAGGATCAATTGTGTGATCAGTGCATGATCAGTCACGTGATCAGTGCATGATAGCCACGTGATCAGTTCTTGATTAGTCACATGATCAGCACCATTCAGACACGAGATCACTGCATGCTAAGTCACGTGATCAGTTCATGATCAATGACGTGATCAGTGCATGATCAGCGACGTGATCAGTGCATGATCAGCCACTGGATCTCTGTATGATCAGCCACGTGATCAGTGCATGTGCAGTCACGTGATCAGTGTATGATCAGCCACGTGTTCAGGGCCTGATAGCCAAGTGATCAATGCATGATAGCTAAGTGATCAGTGCATGCTCAGCCACATGATCAGTGCATGATCAGCCATGTGATCAGTGCATGCACAGTCATGTGTTAAGTGTATGATCAGCTTCGTCATCAGTGCATGATCAGCCACGTGATCAGTGCATGATCAGGCACGTGATCAGTGCATGATCAGTCACGTGATCATAGCATGTGCAGTCATGTGATCAGTGCATGACAGCTACGCCAACAGTGCATAATCAGTTACATGATCAATGCATGATCAGCCACGTGATCAGTGCATGATAGCCATGTAAACAGTGCATGAACACGTACGTGTTCAGTTAATGCACAGTCATGTGATCAGTGCATGATAGACACGTGATCAGTGTATGATCAACCACGTGATTAGTGCATAATCCGCACCGTGATTACTGCATGATCAGCCACGTGATCAGTGTATGATCAGCCAAGTGATCAGTGCAATATGAGCCACGTGATCATTGCATGCAGAGTCATGTGATCAGTGTATGATCAGCTTCCTGATCAGTGCATGTTCAGCCACGTGATCAGTGCATGGTCAGGCTCGTGATCAGTGCATGATCAGTCATGTGATCATTGTATGTTCATCCACGTGATCAGTGCATGATCAGCCACGTGATCAGTGCATGCACAGTAACGTGATCCGTGTAAGATCAGCTTCGTGATAAGTGCATGATCAGCCACGTGATCAGGGTATGATCAGCCACGTGATCAGTGCACGATCACCAAGTGAGCAGTGGATCATAAGCCATGTGATTAGTGCATGCATTGTCACGTGATCAGTGTATGATCAGCTTCGTGATCAATGCATAATCAGCCACGTGATCAGTGCATGATCAGGCACGTGATTAGTGGATGATCAGCCACGTGATCAGTGCATGATCAGCGACGTGATCAGTGCATGATCAGTCACGTGATCAGTGCATGATAGCCATGTGTTCAGTGCATGATAGCTACGTGATCTGTGCATGATCAGCCACGTAATCAGTGCATGATCAGCCACATGATCACTGTATGATCAGCCACGTGATCAGTGCATGTGCAATCACGTGATCAGTGTATGATCATCCACGTGTTGAGTGCATGATAGCCAAGTGATCAATGCATGATATCTACGTGATCAGTGCATGCTCAGTCACATGAGGAGTGCATGATCAGCCCCGTGATCAGTGCATGACATCCACGTTATCATTGCCTTCAATTACGTGGTCAGTGAATGTGCAGTCACGTGATTCGTGCATGGGCAGACACGTGATCAGTGTATGATCAGCCACGAGTTCAGTGCATGATAGACACGTGATCAGTGCATGATAGCCACGTGATCATTGCCTACAATTACGTGAACAGTGCATGTGCAGTCACGTGATCAGTGCATGATCAGCGACGTGATCGGTGCATGATCAGCCACTGGATCTCTGTATGATCAGCCACGTGATCAGTGCATGTGCAGTCACGTGATCAGTGTATGATCAGCCATATGATCATTGCATGCGCAGTCACGTGATCAGTGCATTATAGCCACGTGATTAGTTCTTGATTAGTCACATGATCAGCACCATTCAGACACGAGATCACTGCATGCTAAGTCACGTGATCAGTTCCTGATCAGCGACGTGATCAGTGTATGATCAGCCACATGATCAGTGCATGCGCAGTCACGTGATCAGTTTATGATCAGCCACGTGCTCAGTGCATGATAGACACGTGATCAGTGCATGATAGCCACGTGATCATTGCCTACAATTAAGTGAACAGTGCATGTGCAGTCACGTGATCAATGCATGATCAGCCACCTAATCAGTGCATGATCAGCCACGTGATCACTCTATGATCAGCCACATGATCAGTGCATGCGCAGTCACGTGATCAGTTTATGATCAGCCACGTGTTCAGAGCATGATAGACACGTGATCAATGCATGATAGCTACGTCATTAGTGTAGCCTGACTCACATGAGCATTGCATGATCAGACACTTGATCAGTGCATGGTAGCCACCTGATCATTGCCTATAATTACGTGCTCAGTGCATGTGCAGTCATGTGATTAGTGCATGCGAAGACACGTGATCAGTGTATGATCAGCCACGTGTTCAGTGCATGATAGACACGTGATGAGTGCATGACAGCCACCTGATCAGAGCATGATCAGTCACGTGATCAGTGCATGCGCAGTCATGTGAAGAGTGGATGATCAGCCACGTGATCAGTGCATGATCAGCCACATGATCAGTGCATGATCAGCCATGTGATCAGTGCATGCACAGTCATGTGTTAAATGTATGATCAGCTTCGTGATCAGTGCATGATAAGCCACGTGATCAGTGCATGATCAGCCACGTGATCAGTTCATGATCAGGCACGTGATCAGTGCATGATCAGTCACGTGATCATAGCATGCGCAGTCATGTGATCAGTGCATGACAGCCACGTTATCATTGCCTTCAATTACGTGGTCAGTGAATGTGCGGTCACGTGATTCGTGCATGGGCAGACACGTGATCAGTGTATGATCAGCCACGAGTTCAGTGCATGATAGACACGTGATCAGTGCATGATAGCCACGTGATCATTGCCTACAATTACGTGAACAGTACATGTGCAGTCACGTGATCAGTGCATGATAGCCACGTGATCAGTGAATGATCAGTCACGTGATCAGTGCCTGATCAGTAACGTGATCAGTGTATGATCATCCACATGATCAGTGTATGCGCAGTCACGTGATCAGTGCATTATAGCCACGTGATCAGTTCTTGATTAGTCACATGATCAGCACCATTCAGACACGAGATCACTGCATGCTAAGTCACGTGATCAGTTCCTGATCAGCGACGTGATCAGTGTATGATCAGCCACGTGATCAGTGCATGCTCCACAACGTGATTAGTGCATGATCAGCCACTTGGTTAGTGTATGATTAACCACGTGATCAGTGCATGATCTGCCACATGATCATTGCATGGTCAGCCATGTGATCAGTGCATGCACAGTAACGTGATCCGTGTAAGATCAGCTTCGTGATCAGTGCATGATCCGCAAAGTGATTAGTGCATGATCAGCCACGTGGTTAGTGTACGATTAACCACGTAATCAGTGCATCATCTGCCTCATGATCAGTGCATGATCAGTCACATGATCATGGCATGCGAACTCATGTGATCAGGGCATGACAGCTACGCATTCAGTGCATAATCAGTCACGTGATCAATGCATGATCAGCCACCTAATCAGTGCATGATCAGCCACGTGATCACTCTATGATCAGCCACATGATCAGTGCATGCGCAGTCACGTGATCAGTTTATGATCAGCCACGTGTTCAGAGCATGATAGACACGTGATCAATGCATGATAGCTACGTCATTAGTGTAGCCTGACTCACATGAGCATTGCATGATCAGACACTTGATCAGTGCATGGTAGCCACCTGATCATTGCCTATAATTACGTGCTCAGTGCATGTGCAGTCATGTGATTAGTGCATGCGAAGACACGTGATCAGTGTATGATCAGCCACGTGTTCAGTGCATGATAGACACGTGATGAGTGCATGACAGCCACCTGATCAGAGCATGATCAGCCACGTGATCAGTGCATGATCAGCCACATGATCAGTGCATGATCAGCCATGTGATCAGTGCATGCACAGTCATGTGTTAAATGTATGATCAGCTTCGTGATCAGTGCATGATAAGCCACGTGATCAGTGCATGATCAGCCACGTGATCAGTTCATGATCAGGCACGTGATCAGTGCATGATCAGTCACGTGATCAGTGCATGCGCAGTCATGTGATCAGTGCATGACAGCCACGTTATCATTGCCTTCAATTACGTGGTCAGTGAATGTGCGGTCACGTGATTCGTGCATGGGCAGACACGTGATCAGTGTATGATCAGCCACGAGTTCAGTGCATTATAGACACGTGATCAGTGCATGATAGCCACGTGATCATTGCCTACAATTACGTGAACAGTGCATGTGCAGTCACGTGATCAGTGCATGATAGCCACGTGATCAGTGAATGATCAGTCACGTGATCAGTGCCTGATCAGTAACGTGATCAGTGTTGATCATCCACATGATCAGTGCATGCGCAGTCACGTGATCAGTGCATTATAGCCACGTGATCAGTTCTTGATTAGTCACATGATCAGCACCATTCAGACACGAGATCACTGCATGCTAAGTCACGTGATCAGTTCCTGATCAGCGACGTGATCAGTGTATGATCAGCCACATGATCAGTGCATGCGCAGTCACGTGATCAGTTTATGATCAGCCACGTGCTCAGTGCATGATAGACACGTGATCAGTGCATGATAGCCACGTGATCATTGCCTACAATTACGTGAACAGTGCATGTGCAGTCACGTGATCAATGCATGATCAGCCACCTAATCAGTGCATGATCAGCCACGTGATCACTCTATGATCAGCCACATGATCAGTGCATGCGCAGTCACGTGATCAGTTTATGATCAGCCACGTGTTCAGAGCATGATAGACACGTGATCAATGCATGATAGCTACGTCATTAGTGTAGCCTGACTCACATGAGCATTGCATGATCAGACACTTGATCAGTGCATGGTAGCCACCTGATCATTGCCTATAATTACGTGCTCAGTGCATGTGCAGTCATGTGATTAGTGCATGCGAAGACACGTGATCAGTGTATGATCAGCCACGTGTTCAGTGCATGATAGACACGTGATGAGTGCATGACAGCCACCTGATCAGAGCATGATCAGTCACGTGATCAGTGCATGCGCAGTCATGTGAAGAGTGGATGATCAGCCACGTGATCAGTGCATGATCAGCCACATGATCAGTGCATGATCAGCCATGTGATCAGTGCATGCACAGTCATGTGTTAAATGTATGATCAGCTTCGTGATCAGTGCATGATAAGCCACGTGATCCGTGCATGATATCCACGTGATCAGTGCAGGATAGCCACGTGATCACTTCATGATTATTCACGTGATCTGTACATGATCAGTCACGTGATACGTGTGTGATCAGCCACTGGATCAGTGCGTGATGAGCCATGTGATCAGTGCAGGATCAATTATGTGATCAGTGCATGATCAGTCACGTGATCAGTGTATGATCAGCCACGTGATCAGTGCATGATCAGCCAAATAATAAGTGCATGATCAATTACATGATCAGTGCATGATCAGCCACGTGATCGGTGCATGATCAGTCACGTGATCAGTACATGATCAGTCACGTGAACAGTGCATGATCATTTACGTGATCTGTGCATGATCAGTCACGTGACCAGTATATGGTAGCTATGTGATCATTCCATGACGAGCCACGTGAGCAGTGCATGATAGAAACGTGATGTGTGCATGATGAGTTACGTGAGCAGAGTATGATCAGCCACGTGATCAGTGCATGAGTGCCACGTGATCAGTGCATGTTATGTCACGTGACAGGTGTGTGATCAGCCACGTGAACAGTGCATGTTCAGCCACGTATTCAGTGCATGATAGCCACGTGATCAGTGCATGATCAGTTACGTGAGCAGTGTATGATCAGCCACGTGATCAGTGCATGGTCAGACACGTGAACAGTGTATGATCAGCCACGTGATCAGTGCATGATATCCATGTGATCAGTGCATGATGAATCACGTGATCAGTGTATGATCAGCCACGTGAACAGTGCATGCTCAGTCACGTGATCCGGGCCTGCTGAGCTGCGTGATTAGTGTCTGCTCATCTGCTTGACAATTGCCAGCTGAGCTGCACGATTCCTGCCTGTCATCTGCTTGACAATTGCCAGCTGTGCTGTGTAATTCCTGCCTGCTCAGCTGCTTGATTATTGCCAGCTGAGCAGCATGATTCCTCACAGCTGAGTTCCATGATTATTGCCTGCTGACTGTTTGATTCGTGCCTACTCAGCTCTTTGTTTATTGCCTCCAGAGGCACATGATCAGTGTATGATAGCAAACATGATCAGCGCATGATCAGTCACATGATCAGCGCCATTAAGTCACGTGATCACTACATGATAGTCATGTGATCAGTCCATGCTCAGTCACGGTATCAGTGCATGATCAGCCACGTGATCAGTGCATGATCTGTCACATGATTAGTGTATGATCATCCACGTGATCAGTGCATGATATAGACGTGATCAGTGCATGATCAGTCTCGTGATCAGTGCATGATAGCCACGTGATCAGTGCATGATCAGTCACCTGACGGGTGTATGATCATTCACGTGACCTGTACATGGTAGCTACATGATCATTGCATGGTCAGCCAAGTGAGTAGTGCATGATAGCCACGTGATCACTGCATGACAGGCCACGTGAGCAATGCATGATAGCCACGTGATCAGTGCATGATCAGACACGAGATCATTGCATGATCAGTCACGTGATCAGTGCATGATCAGCCACGTGATCAGTGCATGACCAGGCACGTGATCAGTGTATGTCCAGCCAAGTGATCAGTGCATTATAGCCACGTCATCAGTGCATGATCAGTCACATGATCAGTGCATGATCAGTCACGTGATAGGTGTGTGATCATCCACGTGAACAGTGCATGCTCAGTCACGTGATCAGGGCCTGCTGAGCTGCGTGATTACTGTCTGCTCATCTGCTTGACAATTTCCAGCTGAGCTGCACGATTCCTGCCTGTCATCTCCTTGACAATTGCCACCTGTGCTGCGTAATTCCTGCCTGCTCATCTACTTGATTATTGCCAGCTGAGCAGCATGATTTCTCAGAGGTGAGTTCCATGATTATAGCCTGCTGACTGATTCCTGCCTACTCAGCTCTATGTTCATTGCCTCCAGAGGCACATGATCAGTGTGTGACACCAAACATGATCAGCACATGATCAGTCACATGATCAATGCATGATAAGCCAGGTGAACAGTGCATGATCAATTCTGTGATCAGTGCATGATCAGTCATGTGACCAGTACATGGTAGCTGCGTGATCATTGCATGATCAGCCACGTGAGCAGTGCATGATAGCCACGTGATCAGTGCATGATCAGTCACGTGATCTGTGCATGATCAGTCACGTGATCAGTGCATGATCAGTCACGTGATCTGTGCATGATCAGCCACGTGATCAGTGCATGATAGCCACGTGATCAGTGCATGATCAGTCACGTGATACGTGTGTGATCAGCCACATGATCAGTGCATGATATCCACGTGATCAGTGCAGGATAGCCACGTGATCACTTCATGATTATTCACGTGATCTGTACATGATCAGTCACGTGATACGTGTGTGATCAGCCACCGGATCAGTGCGTGATGAGCCATGTGATCAGTGCAGGATCAATTGTGTGATCAGTGCATGATCAGTCACGTGATCAGTGCATGATAGCCACGTGATCAGTTCTTGATTAGTCACATGATCAGCACCATTCAGACACGAGATCACTGCATGCTAAGTCACGTGATCAGTTCATGATCAATGACGTGATCAGTGCATGATCAGCGACGTGATCAGTGCATGATCAGCCACTGGATCTCTGTATGATCAGCCACGTGATCAGTGCATGTGCAGTCACGTGATCAGTGTATGATCAGCCACGTGTTCACGGCCTGATAGCCAAGTGATCAATGCATGATAGCTAAGTGATCAGTGCATGCTCAGCCACATGATCAGTGCATGATCAGCCATGTGATCAGTGCATGCACAGTCATGTGTTAAGTGTATGATCAGCTTCGTCATCAGTGCATGATCAGCCACGTGATCAGTGCATGATCAGGCACGTGATCAGTGCATGATCAGTCACGTGATCATAGCATGTGCAGTCATGTGATCAGTGCATGACAGCTACGCCAACAGTGCATAATCAGTTACATGATCAATGCATGATCAGCCACGTGATCAGTGCATGATAGCCATGTAAACAGTGCATGAACACGTACGTGTTCAGTTAATGCACAGTCATGTGATCAGTGCATGATAGACACGTGATCAGTGTATGATCAACCACGTGATTAGTGCATAATCCGCACCGTGATTACTGCATGATCAGCCACGTGATCAGTGTATGATCAGCCAAGTGATCAGTGCAATATGAGCCACGTGATCATTGCATGCAGAGTCATGTGATCAGTGTATGATCAGCTTCCTGATCAGTGCATGTTCAGCCACGTGATCAGTGCATGGTCAGGCTCGTGATCAGTGCATGATCAGTCATGTGATCATTGTATGATCATCCACGTGATCAGTGCATGATCAGCCACGTGATCAGTGCATGCACAGTAACGTGATCCGTGTAAGATCAGCTTCGTGATAAGTGCATGATCAGCCACGTGATCAGGGTATGATCAGCCACGTGATCAGTGCACGATCACCAAGTGAGCAGTGGATCATAAGCCATGTGATTAGTGCATGCATTGTCACGTGATCAGTGTATGATCAGCTTCGTGATCAATGCATAATCAGCCACGTGATCAGTGCATGATCAGGCACGTGATTAGTGGATGATCAGCCACGTGATCAGTGCATGATCAGCGACGTGATCAGTGCATGATCAGTCACGTGATCAGTGCATGATAGCCATGTGTTCAGTGCATGATAGCTACGTGATCTGTGCATGATCAGCCACGTAATCAGTGCATGATCAGCCACATGATCACTGTATGATCAGCCACGTGATCAGTGCATGTGCAATCACGTGATCAGTGTATGATCATCCACGTGTTGAGTGCATGATAGCCAAGTGATCAATGCATGATATCTACGTGATCAGTGCATGCTCAGTCACATGAGGAGTGCATGATCAGCCCCGTGATCAGTGCATGACATCCACGTTATCATTGCCTTCAATTACGTGGTCAGTGAATGTGCAGTCACGTGATTCGTGCATGGGCAGACACGTGATCAGTGTATGATCAGCCACGAGTTCAGTGCATGATAGACACGTGATCAGTGCATGATAGCCACGTGATCATTGCCTACAATTACGTGAACAGTGCATGTGCAGTCACGTGATCAGTGCATGATCAGCGACGTGATCGGTGCATGATCAGCCACTGGATCTCTGTATGATCAGCCACGTGATCAGTGCATGTGCAGTCACGTGATCAGTGTATGATCAGCCATATGATCATTGCATGCGCAGTCACGTGATCAGTGCATGATAGCCACGTGATCAGTTCTTGATTAGTCACATGATCAGCACCATTCAGACACGAGATCACTGCAGGCTAAGTCACGTGATCAGTTCCTGATCAGCGACGTGATCAGTGTATGATCAGCCACATGATCAGTGCATGCGCAGTCACGTGATCAGTTTATGATCAGCCACGTGCTCAGTGCATGATAGACACGTGATCAGTGCATGATAGCCACGTGATCATTGCCTACAATTACGTGAACAGTGCATGTGCAGTCACGTGATCAATGCATGATCAGCCACCTAATCAGTGCATGATCAGCCACGTGATCACTCTATGATCAGCCACATGATCAGTGCATGCGCAGTCACGTGATCAGTTTATGATCAGCCACGTGTTCAGAGCATGATAGACACGTGATCAATGCATGATAGCTACGTCATTAGTGTAGCCTGACTCACATGAGCATTGCATGATCAGACACTTGATCAGTGCATGGTAGCCACCTGATCATTGCCTATAATTACGTGCTCAGTGCATGTGCAGTCATGTGATTAGTGCATGCGAAGACACGTGATCAGTGTATGATCAGCCACGTGTTCAGTGCATGATAGACACGTGATGAGTGCATGACAGCCACCTGATCAGAGCATGATCAGTCACGTGATCAGTGCATGCGCAGTCATGTGAAGAGTGTATGATCAGCCACGTGATCAGTGCATGATCAGCCACATGATCAGTGCATGATCAGCCATGTGATCAGTGCATGCACAGTCATGTGTTAAATGTATGATCAGCTTCGTGATCAGTGCATGATAAGCCACGGGATCAGTGCATGATCAGCCACGTGATCAGTTCATGATCAGGCACGTGATCAGTGCATGATCAGTCACGTGATCATAGCATGCGCAGTCATGTGATCAGTGCATGACAGCCACGTTATCATTGCCTTCAATTACGTGGTCAGTGAATGTGCGGTCACGTGATTCGTGCATGGGCAGACACGTGATCAGTGTATGATCAGCCACGAGTTCAGTGCATGATAGACACGTGATCAGTGCATGATAGCCACGTGATCATTGCCTACAATTACGTGAACAGTACATGTGCAGTCACGTGATCAGTGCATGATAGCCACGTGATCAGTGAATGATCAGTCACGTGATCAGTGCCTGATCAGTAACGTGATCAGTGTATGATCATCCACATGATCAGTGTATGCGCAGTCACGTGATCAGTGCATTATAGCCACGTGATCAGTTCTTGATTAGTCACATGATCAGCACCATTCAGACACGAGATCACTGCATGCTAAGTCACGTGATCAGTTCCTGATCAGCGACGTGATCAGTGTATGATCAGCCACGTGATCAGTGCATGCTCCACAACGTGATTAGTGCATGATCAGCCACTTGGTTAGTGTATGATTAACCACGTGATCAGTGCATGATCTGCCACATGATCATTGCATGGTCAGCCATGTGATCAGTGCATGCACAGTAACGTGATCCGTGTAAGATCAGCTTCGTGATCAGTGCATGATCCGCAAAGTGATTAGTGCATGATCAGCCACGTGGTTAGTGTACGATTAACCACGTAATCAGTGCATCATCTGCCTCATGATCAGTGCATGATCAGTCACATGATCATGGCATGCGAACTCATGTGATCAGGGCATGACAGCTACGCATTCAGTGCATAATCAGTCACGTGATCAATGCATGATCAGCCACCTAATCAGTGCATGATCAGCCACGTGATCACTCTATGATCAGCCACATGATCAGTGCATGCGCAGTCACGTGATCAGTTTATGATCAGCCACGTGTTCAGAGCATGATAGACACGTGATCAATGCATGATAGCTACGTCATTAGTGTAGCCTGACTCACATGAGCATTGCATGATCAGACACTTGATCAGTGCATGGTAGCCACCTGATCATTGCCTATAATTACGTGCTCAGTGCATGTGCAGTCATGTGATTAGTGCTTGCGAAGACACGTGATCAGTGTATGATCAGCCACGTGTTCAGTGCATGATAGACACGTGATGAGTGCATGACAGCCACCTGATCAGAGCATGATCAGTCACGTGATCAGTGCATGATCAGCCACATGATCAGTGCATGATCAGCCATGTGATCAGTGCATGCACAGTCATGTGTTAAATGTATGATCAGCTTCGTGATCAGTGCATGATAAGCCACGTGATCAGTGCATGATCAGCCACGTGATCAGTTCATGATCAGGCACGTGATCAGTGCATGATCAGTCACGTGATCATAGCATGCGCAGTCATGTGATCAGTGCATGACAGCCACGTTATCATTGCCTTCAATTACGTGGTCAGTGAATGTGCGGTCACGTGATTCGTGCATGGGCAGACACGTGATCAGTGTATGATCAGCCACGAGTTCAGTGCATGATAGACAGGTGATCAGTGCATGATAGCCACGTGATCATTGCCTACAATTACGTGAACAGTGCATGTGCAGTCACGTGATCAGTGCATGATAGCCACGTGATCAGTGAATGATCAGTCACGTGATCAGTGCCTGATCAGTAACGTGATCAGTGTATGATCATCCACATGATCAGTGCATGCGCAGTCACGTGATCAGTGCATTATAGCCACGTGATCAGTTCTTGATTAGTCACATGATCAGCACCATTCAGACACGAGATCACTGCATGCTAAGTCACGTGATCAGTTCCTGATCAGCGACGTGATCAGTGTATGATCAGCCACATGATCAGTGCATGCTCCACAACGTGATTAGTGCATGATCAGCCACTTGGTTAGTGTATGATTAACCACGTGATCAGTGCATGATCTGCCACATGATCAGTGCATGATCAGCCACGTGATCAGTGCATGCACAGTAACGTGATCCATGTAAGATCAGCTTCGTGATCAGTGCATGATCCGCAAAGTGATTAGTGCATGATCAGCCACGTGGTTAGTGTACGATTAACCACGTAATCAGTGCATCATCTGCCTCATGATCAGTGCATGATCAGTCACATGATCATGGCATGCGATCTCATGTGATCAGGGCATGACAGCTACGCATTCAGTGCATAATCAGTCACGTGATCAATGCATGATCAGCCACCTAATCAGTGCATGATCAGCCACGTGATCAGTTTATGATCAGCCACGTGTTCAGAGCATGATAGACACGTGATCAATGCATGATAGCTACGTCATTAGTGTAGCATGACTCACATGAGCATTGCATGATCAGACACTTGATCAGTGCATGGTAGCCACCTGATCATTGCCTATAATTACATGCTCAGTGCATGTGCAGTCATGTGATTAGTGCATGCGAAGACACGTGTTCAGTGCATGATAGACACGTGATCAGTGCATGATAGCCACGTGATCATTGCCTACAATTACGTGAACAGTGCATGTGCAGTCACGTGATCAATGCATGATCAGCCACCTAATCAGTGCATGATCAGCCACGTGATCACTCTATGATCAGCCACATGATCAGTGCATGCGCAGTCACGTGATCAGTTTATGATCAGCCACGTGTTGAGAGCATGATAGACACTTGATCAATGCATGATAGCTACGTCATTAGTGTAGCCTGACTCACATGAGCATTGCATGATCAGACACTTGATCAGTGCATGGTAGCCACCTGATCATTGCCTATAATTACGTGCTCAGTGCATGTGCAGTCATGTGATTAGTGCATGCGAAGACACGTGATCAGTGTATGATCAGCCACGTGTTCAGTGCATGATAGACACGTGATGAGTGCATGACAGCCACCTGATCAGAGCATGATCAGTCACGTGATCAGTGCATGCGCAGACATGTGAAGAGTGTATGATCAGCCACGTGATCAGTGCATGATCAGCCACATGATCAGTGCATGATCAGCCATGTGATCAGTGCATGCACAGTCATGTGTTAAATGTATGATCAGCTTCGTGATCAGTGCATGATAAGCCACGTGATCAGTGCATGATCAGCCACGTGATCAGTTCATGATCAGGCACGTGATCAGTGCATGATCAGTCACGTGATCATAGCATGCGCAGTCATGTGATCAGTGCATGACAGCCACGTTATCATTGCCTTCAATTACGTGGTCAGTGAATGTGCAGTCACGTGATTCGTGCATGGGCAGACACGTGATCAGTGTATGATCAGCCACGAGTTCAGTGCATGATAGACACGTGATCAGTGCATGATAGCCACGTGATCATTGCCTACAATTACGTGAACAGTGCATGTGCAGTCACGTGATCAGTGCATGATAGCCACGTGATCAGTGAATGATCAGTCACGTGATCAGTGCCTGATCAGTAACGTGATCAGTGTATGATCATCCACATGATCAGTGTATGCGCAGTCACGTGATCAGTGCATTATAGCCACGTGATCAGTTCTTGATTAGTCACATGATCAGCACCATTCAGACACGAGATCACTGCATGCTAAGTCACGTGATCAGTTCCTGATCAGCGACGTGATCAGTGTATGATCAGCCACGTGATCAGTGCATGCTCCACAACGTGATTAGTGCATGATCAGCCACTTGGTTAGTGTATGATTAACCACGTGATCAGTGCATGATCTGCCACATGATCATTGCATGGTCAGCCATGTGATCAGTGCATGCACAGTAACGTGATCCGTGTAAGATCAGCTTCGTGATCAGTGCATGATCCGCAAAGTGATTAGTGCATGATCAGCCACGTGGTTAGTGTACGATTAACCACGTAATCAGTGCATCATCTGCCTCATGATCAGTGCATGATCAGTCACATGATCATGGCATGCGAACTCATGTGATCAGGGCATGACAGCTACGCATTCAGTGCATAATCAGTCACGTGATCAATGCATGATCAGCCACCTAATCAGTGCATGATCAGCCACGTGATCACTCTATGATCAGCCACATGATCAGTGCATGCGCAGTCACGTGATCAGTTTATGATCAGCCACGTGTTCAGAGCATGATAGACACGTGATCAATGCATGATAGCTACGTCATTAGTGTAGCCTGACTCACATGAGCATTGCATGATCAGACACTTGATCAGTGCATGGTAGCCACCTGATCATTGCCTATAATTACGTGCTCAGTGCATGTGCAGTCATGTGATTAGTGCATGCGAAGACACGTGATCAGTGTATGATCAGCCACGTGTTCAGTGCATGATAGACACGTGATGAGTGCATGACAGCCACCTGATCAGAGCATGATCAGTCACGTGATCAGTGCATGCGCAGTCATGTGAAGAGTGGATGATCAGCCACGTGATCAGTGCATGATCAGCCACATGATCAGTGCATGATCAGCCATGTGATCAGTGCATGCACAGTCATGTGTTAAATGTATGATCAGCTTCGTGATCAGTGCATGATAAGCCACGTGATCAGTGCATGATCAGCCACGTGATCAGTTCATGATCAGGCACGTGATCAGTGCATGATCAGTCACGTGATCATAGCATGCGCAGTCATGTGATCAGTGCATGACAGCCACGTTATCATTGCCTTCAATTACGTGGTCAGTGAATGTGCGGTCACGTGATTCGTGCATGGGCAGACACGTGATCAGTGTATGATCAGCCACGAGTTCAGTGCATGATAGACAGGTGATCAGTGCATGATAGCCACGTGATCATTGCCTACAATTACGTGAACAGTGCATGTGCAGTCACGTGATCAGTGCATGATAGCCACGTGATCAGTGAATGATCAGTCACGTGATCAGTGCCTGATCAGTAACGTGATCAGTGTTGATCATCCACATGATCAGTGCATGCGCAGTCACGTGATCAGTGCATTATAGCCACGTGATCAGTTCTTGATTAGTCACATGATCAGCACCATTCAGACACGAGATCACTGCATGCTAAGTCACGTGATCAGTTCCTGATCAGCGACGTGATCAGTGTATGATCAGCCACATGATCAGTGCATGCGCAGTCACGTGATCAGTTTATGATCAGCCACGTGCTCAGTGCATGATAGACACGTGATCAGTGCATGATAGCCACGTGATCATTGCCTACAATTACGTGTACAGTGCATGTGCAGTCACGTGATCAATGCATGATCAGCCACCTAATCAGTGCATGATCAGCCACGTGATCACTCTATGATCAGCCACATGATCAGTGAATGCGCAGTCACGTGATCAGTTTATGATCAGCCACGTGTTCAGAGCATGATAGACACGTGATCAATGCATGATAGCTACGTCATTAGTGTAGCCTGACTCACATGAGCATTGCATGATCAGACACTTGATCAGTGCATGGTAGCCACCTGATCATTGCCTATAATTACGTGCTCAGTGCATGTGCAGTCATGTGATTAGTGCATGCGAAGACACGTGATCAGTGTATGATCAGCCACGTGTTCAGTGCATGATAGACACGTGATGAGTGCATGACAGCCACCTGATCAGAGCATGATCAGTCACGTGATCAGTGCATGCGCAGTCATGTGAAGAGTGTATGATCAGCCACGTGATCAGTGCATGATCAGCCACATGATCAGTGCATGATCAGCCATGTGATCAGTGCATGCACAGTCATGTGTTAAATGTATGATCAGCTTCGTGATCAGTGCATGATAAGCCACGTGATCAGTGCATGATATCCACGTGATCAGTGCAGGATAGCCACGTGATCACTTCATGATTATTCACGTGATCTGTACATGATCAGTCACGTGATACGTGTGTGATCAGCCACCGGATCAGTGCGTGATGAGCCATGTGATCAGTGCAGGATCAATTATGTGATTAGTGCATGATCAGTCACGTGATCAGTGTATGATCAGCCACGTGATCAGTGCATGATCAGCCAAATAATAAGTGCATGATCAATTACGTGATCAGTGCATGATCAGCCACGTGATCGGTGCATGATCAGTCACGTGATCAGTACATGATCAGTCACGTGAACAGTGCATGATCATTTACGTGATCTGTGCATGATCAGTCACGTGACCAGTATATGGTAGCTATGTGATCATTCCATGACGAGCCACGTGAGCAGTGCATGATAGAAACGTGATGTGTGCATGATGAGTTACGTGAGCAGAGTATGATCAGCCACGTGATCAGTGCATGAGTGCCACGTGATCAGTGCATGTTATGTCACGTGACAGGTGTGTGATCAGCCACGTGAACAGTGCATGTTCAGCCACGTATTCAGTGCATGATAGCCACGTGATCAGTGCATGATCAGTTACGTGAGCAGTGTATGATCAGCCACGTGATCAGTGCATGGTCAGACACGTGAACAGTGTATGATCAGCCACGTGATCAGTGCATGATATCCATGTGATCAGTGCATGATGAATCACGTGATCAGTGTATGATCAGCCACGTGAACAGTGCATGCTCAGTCACGTGATCCGGGCCTGCTGAGCTGCGTGATTAGTGTCTGCTCATCTGCTTGACAATTGCCAGCTGAGCTGCACGATTCCTGCCTGTCATCTGCTTGACAATTGCCAGCTGTGCTGTGTAATTCCTGCCTGCTCAGCTGCTTGATTATTGCCAGCTGAGCAGCATGATTCCTCACAGCTGAGTTCCATGATTATTGCCTGCTGACTGTTTGATTCGTGCCTACTCAGCTCTTTGTTTATTGCCTCCAGAGGCACATGATCAGTGTATGATAGCAAACATGATCAGCGCATGATCAGTCACATGATCAGCGCCATTAAGTCACGTGATCACTACATGATAGTCATGTGATCAGTCCATGCTCAGTCACGGTATCAGTGCATGATCAGCCACGTGATCAGTGCATGATCTGTCACATGATTAGTGTATGATCATCCACGTGATCAGTGCATGATATAGACGTGATCAGTGCATGATCAGTCTCGTGATCAGTGCATGATAGCCACGTGATCAGTGCATGATCAGTCACCTGACGGGTGTATGATCATTCACGTGACCTGTACATGGTAGCTACATGATCATTGCATGGTCAGCCAAGTGAGTAGTGCATGATAGCCACGTGATCACTGCATGACAGGCCACGTGAGCAATGCATGATAGCCACGTGATCAGTGCATGATCAGACACGAGATCATTGCATGATCAGTCACGTGATCAGTGCATGATCAGCCACGTGATCAGTGCATGACCAGGCACGTGATCAGTGTATGTCCAGCCAAGTGATCAGTGCATTATAGCCACGTCATCAGTGCATGATCAGTCACATGATCAGTGCATGATCAGTCACGTGATAGGTGTGTGATCATCCACGTGAACAGTGCATGCTCAGTCACGTGATCAGGGCCTGCTGAGCTGCGTGATTACTGTCTGCTCATCTGCTTGACAATTTCCAGCTGAGCTGCACGATTCCTGCCTGTCATCTCCTTGACAATTGCCACCTGTGCTGCGTAATTCCTGCCTGCTCATCTACTTGATTATTGCCAGCTGAGCAGCATGATTTCTCAGAGGTGAGTTCCATGATTATAGCCTGCTGACTGATTCCTGCCTACTCAGCTCTATGTTCATTGCCTCCAGAGGCACATGATCAGTGTGTGACACCAAACATGATCAGCACATGATCAGTCACATGATCAATGCATGATAAGCCAGGTGAACAGTGCATGATCAATTCTGTGATCAGTGCATGATCAGTCATGTGACCAGTACATGGTAGCTGCGTGATCATTGCATGATCAGCCACGTGAGCAGTGCATGATAGCCACGTGATCAGTGCATGATCAGTCACGTGATCTGTGCATGATCAGTCACGTGATCAGTGCATGATCAGTCACGTGATCTGTGCATGATCAGCCACGTGATCAGTGCATGATAGCCACGTGATCAGTGCATGATCAGTCACGTGATACGTGTGTGATCAGCCACATGATCAGTGCATGATATCCACGTGATCAGTGCAGGATAGCCACGTGATCACTTCATGATTATTCACGTGATCTGTACATGATCAGTCACGTGATACGTGTGTGATCAGCCACCGGATCAGTGCGTGATGAGCCATGTGATCAGTGCAGGATCAATTGTGTGATCAGTGCATGATCAGTCACGTGATCAGTGCATGATAGCCACGTGATCAGTTCTTGATTAGTCACATGATCAGCACCATTCAGACACGAGATCACTGCATGCTAAGTCACGTGATCAGTTCATGATCAATGACGTGATCAGTGCATGATCAGCGACGTGATCAGTGCATGATCAGCCACTGGATCTCTGTATGATCAGCCACGTGATCAGTGCATGTGCAGTCACGTGATCAGTGTATGATCAGCCACGTGTTCAGGGCCTGATAGCCAAGTGATCAATGCATGATAGCTAAGTGATCAGTGCATGCTCAGCCACATGATCAGTGCATGATCAGCCATGTGATCAGTGCATGCACAGTCATGTGTTAAGTGTATGATCAGCTTCGTCATCAGTGCATGATCAGCCACGTGATCAGTGCATGATCAGGCACGTGATCAGTGCATGATCAGTCACGTGATCATAGCATGTGCAGTCATGTGATCAGTGCATGACAGCTACGCCAACAGTGCATAATCAGTTACATGATCAATGCATGATCAGCCACGTGATCAGTGCATGATAGCCATGTAAACAGTGCATGAACACGTACGTGTTCAGTTAATGCACAGTCATGTGATCAGTGCATGATAGACACGTGATCAGTGTATGATCAACCACGTGATTAGTGCATAATCCGCACCGTGATTACTGCATGATCAGCCACGTGATCAGTGTATGATCAGCCAAGTGATCAGTGCAATATGAGCCACGTGATCATTGCATGCAGAGTCATGTGATCAGTGTATGATCAGCTTCCTGATCAGTGCATGTTCAGCCACGTGATCAGTGCATGGTCAGGCTCGTGATCAGTGCATGATCAGTCATGTGATCATTGTATGATCATCCACGTGATCAGTGCATGATCAGCCACGTGATCAGTGCATGCACAGTAACGTGATCCGTGTAAGATCAGCTTCGTGATAAGTGCATGATCAGCCACGTGATCAGGGTATGATCAGCCACGTGATCAGTGCACGATCACCAAGTGAGCAGTGGATCATAAGCCATGTGATTAGTGCATGCATTGTCACGTGATCAGTGTATGATCAGCTTCGTGATCAATGCATAATCAGCCACGTGATCAGTGCATGATCAGGCACGTGATTAGTGGATGATCAGCCACGTGATCAGTGCATGATCAGCGACGTGATCAGTGCATGATCAGTCACGTGATCAGTGCATGATAGCCATGTGTTCAGTGCATGATAGCTACGTGATCTGTGCATGATCAGCCACGTAATCAGTGCATGATCAGCCACATGATCACTGTATGATCAGCCACGTGATCAGTGCATGTGCAATCACGTGATCAGTGTATGATCATCCACGTGTTGAGTGCATGATAGCCAAGTGATCAATGCATGATATCTACGTGATCAGTGCATGCTCAGTCACATGAGGAGTGCATGATCAGCCCCGTGATCAGTGCATGACATCCACGTTATCATTGCCTTCAATTACGTGGTCAGTGAATGTGCAGTCACGTGATTCGTGCATGGGCAGACACGTGATCAGTGTATGATCAGCCACGAGTTCAGTGCATGATAGACACGTGATCAGTGCATGATAGCCACGTGATCATTGCCTACAATTACGTGAACAGTGCATGTGCAGTCACGTGATCAGTGCATGATCAGCGATGTGATCGGTGCATGATCAGCCACTGGATCTCTGTATGATCAGCCACGTGATCAGTGCATGTGCAGTCACGTGATCAGTGTATGATCAGCCATATGATCATTGCATGCGCAGTCACGTGATCAGTGCATGATAGCCACGTGATCAGTTCTTGATTAGTCACATGATCAGCACCATTCAGACACGAGATCACTGCATGCTAAGTCACGTGATCAGTTCCTGATCAGCGACGTGATCAGTGTATGATCAGCCACGTGATCAGTGCATGCTCCACAACGTGATTAGTGCATGATCAGCCACTTGGTTAGTGTATGATTAACCACGTGATCAGTGCATGATCTGCCACATGATCAGTGCATGATCAGCCACGTGATCAGTGCATGCACAGTAACGTGATCCATGTAAGATCAGCTTCGTGATCAGTGCATGATCCGCAAAGTGATTAGTGCATGATCAGCCACGTGGTTAGTGTACGATTAACCACGTAATCAGTGCATCATCTGCCTCATGATCAGTGCATGATCAGTCACATGATCATGGCATGCGATCTCATGTGATCAGGGCATGACAGCTACGCATTCAGTGCATAATCAGTCACGTGATCAATGCATGATCAGCCACCTAATCAGTGCATGATCAGCCACGTGATCACTCTATGATCAGCCACGTGATCAGTGCATGATCAGTTACGTGAGCAGTGTATGATCAGCCACGTGATCAGTGCATGGTCAGACACGTGAACAGTGTATGATCAGCCACGTGATCAGTGCATGATATCCATGTGATCAGTGCATGATGAATCACGTGATCAGTGTATGATCAGCCACGTGAACAGTGCATGCTCAGTCACGTGATCCGGGCCTGCTGAGCTGCGTGATTAGTGTCTGCTCATCTGCTTGACAATTGCCAGCTGAGCTGCACGATTCCTGCCTGTCATCTGCTTGACAATTGCCAGCTGTGCTGTGTAATTCCTGCCTGCTCAGCTGCTTGATTATTGCCAGCTGAGCAGCATGATTCCTCACAGCTGAGTTCCATGATTATTGCCTGCTGACTGTTTGATTCGTGCCTACTCAGCTCTTTGTTTATTGCCTCCAGAGGCACATGATCAGTGTATGATAGCAAACATGATCAGCGCATGATCAGTCACATGATCAGCGCCATTAAGTCACGTGATCACTACATGATAGTCATGTGATCAGTCCATGCTCAGTCACGGTATCAGTGCATGATCAGCCACGTGATCAGTGCATGATCTGTCACATGATTAGTGTATGATCATCCACGTGATCAGTGCATGATATAGACGTGATCAGTGCATGATCAGTCTCGTGATCAGTGCATGATAGCCACGTGATCAGTGCATGATCAGTCACCTGACGGGTGTATGATCATTCACGTGACCTGTACATGGTAGCTACATGATCATTGCATGGTCAGCCAAGTGAGTAGTGCATGATAGCCACGTGATCACTGCATGACAGGCCACGTGAGCAATGCATGATAGCCACGTGATCAGTGCATGATCAGACACGAGATCATTGCATGATCAGTCACGTGATCAGTGCATGATCAGCCACGTGATCAGTGCATGACCAGGCACGTGATCAGTGTATGTCCAGCCAAGTGATCAGTGCATTATAGCCACGTCATCAGTGCATGATCAGTCACATGATCAGTGCATGATCAGTCACGTGATAGGTGTGTGATCATCCACGTGAACAGTGCATGCTCAGTCACGTGATCAGGGCCTGCTGAGCTGCGTGATTACTGTCTGCTCATCTGCTTGACAATTTCCAGCTGAGCTGCACGATTCCTGCCTGTCATCTCCTTGACAATTGCCACCTGTGCTGCGTAATTCCTGCCTGCTCATCTACTTGATTATTGCCAGCTGAGCAGCATGATTTCTCAGAGGTGAGTTCCATGATTATAGCCTGCTGACTGATTCCTGCCTACTCAGCTCTATGTTCATTGCCTCCAGAGGCACATGATCAGTGTGTGACACCAAACATGATCAGCACATGATCAGTCACATGATCAATGCATGATAAGCCAGGTGAACAGTGCATGATCAATTCTGTGATCAGTGCATGATCAGTCATGTGACCAGTACATGGTAGCTGCGTGATCATTGCATGATCAGCCACGTGAGCAGTGCATGATAGCCACGTGATCAGTGCATGATCAGTCACGTGATCTGTGCATGATCAGTCACGTGATCAGTGCATGATCAGTCACGTGATCTGTGCATGATCAGCCACGTGATCAGTGCATGATAGCCACGTGATCAGTGCATGATCAGTCACGTGATACGTGTGTGATCAGCCACATGATCAGTGCATGATATCCACGTGATCAGTGCAGGATAGCCACGTGATCACTTCATGATTATTCACGTGATCTGTACATGATCAGTCACGTGATACGTGTGTGATCAGCCACCGGATCAGTGCGTGATGAGCCATGTGATCAGTGCAGGATCAATTGTGTGATCAGTGCATGATCAGTCACGTGATCAGTGCATGATAGCCACGTGATCAGTTCTTGATTAGTCACATGATCAGCACCATTCAGACACGAGATCACTGCATGCTAAGTCACGTGATCAGTTCATGATCAATGACGTGATCAGTGCATGATCAGCGACGTGATCAGTGCATGATCAGCCACTGGATCTCTGTATGATCAGCCACGTGATCAGTGCATGTGCAGTCACGTGATCAGTGTATGATCAGCCACGTGTTCAGGGCCTGATAGCCAAGTGATCAATGCATGATAGCTAAGTGATCAGTGCATGCTCAGCCACATGATCAGTGCATGATCAGCCATGTGATCAGTGCATGCACAGTCATGTGTTAAGTGTATGATCAGCTTCGTCATCAGTGCATGATCAGCCACGTGATCAGTGCATGATCAGGCACGTGATCAGTGCATGATCAGTCACGTGATCATAGCATGTGCAGTCATGTGATCAGTGCATGACAGCTACGCCAACAGTGCATAATCAGTTACATGATCAATGCATGATCAGCCACGTGATCAGTGCATGATAGCCATGTAAACAGTGCATGAACACGTACGTGTTCAGTTAATGCACAGTCATGTGATCAGTGCATGATAGACACGTGATCAGTGTATGATCAACCACGTGATTAGTGCATAATCCGCACCGTGATTACTGCATGATCAGCCACGTGATCAGTGTATGATCAGCCAAGTGATCAGTGCAATATGAGCCACGTGATCATTGCATGCAGAGTCATGTGATCAGTGTATGATCAGCTTCCTGATCAGTGCATGTTCAGCCACGTGATCAGTGCATGGTCAGGCTCGTGATCAGTGCATGATCAGTCATGTGATCATTGTATGATCATCCACGTGATCAGTGCATGATCAGCCACGTGATCAGTGCATGCACAGTAACGTGATCCGTGTAAGATCAGCTTCGTGATAAGTGCATGATCAGCCACGTGATCAGGGTATGATCAGCCACGTGATCAGTGCACGATCACCAAGTGAGCAGTGGATCATAAGCCATGTGATTAGTGCATGCATTGTCACGTGATCAGTGTATGATCAGCTTCGTGATCAATGCATAATCAGCCACGTGATCAGTGCATGATCAGGCACGTGATTAGTGGATGATCAGCCACGTGATCAGTGCATGATCAGCGACGTGATCAGTGCATGATCAGTCACGTGATCAGTGCATGATAGCCATGTGTTCAGTGCATGATAGCTACGTGATCTGTGCATGATCAGCCACGTAATCAGTGCATGATCAGCCACATGATCACTGTATGATCAGCCACGTGATCAGTGCATGTGCAATCACGTGATCAGTGTATGATCATCCACGTGTTGAGTGCATGATAGCCAAGTGATCAATGCATGATATCTACGTGATCAGTGCATGCTCAGTCACATGAGGAGTGCATGATCAGCCCCGTGATCAGTGCATGACATCCACGTTATCATTGCCTTCAATTACGTGGTCAGTGAATGTGCAGTCACGTGATTCGTGCATGGGCAGACACGTGATCAGTGTATGATCAGCCACGAGTTCAGTGCATGATAGACACGTGATCAGTGCATGATAGCCACGTGATCATTGCCTACAATTACGTGAACAGTGCATGTGCAGTCACGTGATCAGTGCATGATCAGCGATGTGATCGGTGCATGATCAGCCACTGGATCTCTGTATGATCAGCCACGTGATCAGTGCATGTGCAGTCACGTGATCAGTGTATGATCAGCCATATGATCATTGCATGCGCAGTCACGTGATCAGTGCATGATAGCCACGTGATCAGTTCTTGATTAGTCACATGATCAGCACCATTCAGACACGAGATCACTGCATGCTAAGTCACGTGATCAGTTCCTGATCAGCGACGTGATCAGTGTATGATCAGCCACGTGATCAGTGCATGCTCCACAACGTGATTAGTGCATGATCAGCCACTTGGTTAGTGTATGATTAACCACGTGATCAGTGCATGATCTGCCACATGATCAGTGCATGATCAGCCACGTGATCAGTGCATGCACAGTAACGTGATCCATGTAAGATCAGCTTCGTGATCAGTGCATGATCCGCAAAGTGATTAGTGCATGATCAGCCACGTGGTTAGTGTACGATTAACCACGTAATCAGTGCATCATCTGCCTCATGATCAGTGCATGATCAGTCACATGATCATGGCATGCGATCTCATGTGATCAGGGCATGACAGCTACGCATTCAGTGCATAATCAGTCACGTGATCAATGCATGATCAGCCACCTAATCAGTGCATGATCAGCCACGTGATCACTCTATGATCAGGCACGTGATTAGTGGATGATCAGCCACGTGATCAGTGCATGATCAGCGACGTGATCAGTGCATGATCAGTCACGTGATCAGTGCATGATAGCCATGTGTTCAGTGCATGACAGCTACGTGATCTGTGCATGATCAGCCACGTAATCAGTGCATGATCAGCCACATGATCACTGTATGATCAGCCACGTGATCAGTGCATGTGCAATCACGTGATCAGTGTATGATCATCCACGTGTTGAGTGCATGATAGCCAAGTGATCAATGCATGATATCTACGTGATCAGTGCATGCTCAGTCACATGAGGAGTGCATGATCAGCCCCGTGATCAGTGCATGACATCCACGTTATCATTGCCTTCAATTACGTGGTCAGTGAATGTGCAGTCACGTGATTCGTGCATGGGCAGACACGTGATCAGTGTATGATCAGCCACGAGTTCAGTGCATGATAGACACGTGATCAGTGCATGATAGCCACGTGATCATTGCCTACAATTACGTGAACAGTGCATGTGCAGTCACGTGATCAGTGCATGATCAGCGACGTGATCGGTGCATGATCAGCCACTGGATCTCTGTATGATCAGCCACGTGATCAGTGCATGTGCAGTCACGTGATCAGTGTATGATCAGCCATATGATCATTGCATGCGCAGTCACGTGATCAGTGCATGATAGCCACGTGATCAGTTCTTGATTAGTCACATGATCAGCACCATTCAGACACGAGATCACTGCAGGCTAAGTCACGTGATCAGTTCCTGATCAGCGACGTGATCAGTGTATGATCAGCCACATGATCAGTGCATGCGCAGTCACGTGATCAGTTTATGATCAGCCACGTGCTCAGTGCATGATAGACACGTGATCAGTGCATGATAGCCACGTGATCATTGCCTACAATTAAGTGAACAGTGCATGTGCAGTCACGTGATCAATGCATGATCAGCCACCTAATCAGTGCATGATCAGCCACGTGATCACTCTATGATCAGCCACATGATCAGTGCATGCGCAGTCACGTGATCAGTTTATGATCAGCCACGTGTTCAGAGCATGATAGACACGTGATCAATGCATGATAGCTACGTCATTAGTGTAGCCTGACTCACATGAGCATTGCATGATCAGACACTTGATCAGTGCATGGTAGCCACCTGATCATTGCCTATAATTACGTGCTCAGTGCATGTGCAGTCATGTGATTAGTGCATGCGAAGACACGTGATCAGTGTATGATCAGCCACGTGTTCAGTGCATGATAGACACGTGATGAGTGCATGACAGCCACCTGATCAGAGCATGATCAGTCACGTGATCAGTGCATGCGCAGTCATGTGAAGAGTGTATGATCAGCCACGTGATCAGTGCATGATCAGCCACATGATCAGTGCATGATCAGCCATGTGATCAGTGCATGCACAGTCATGTGTTAAATGTATGATCAGCTTCGTGATCAGTGCATGATAAGCCACGTGATCAGTGCATGATCAGCCACGTGATCAGTTCATGATCAGGCACGTGATCAGTGCATGATCAGTCACGTGATCATAGCATGCGCAGTCATGTGATCAGTGCATGACAGCCACGTTATCATTGCCTTCAATTACGTGGTCAGTGAATGTGCGGTCACGTGATTCGTGCATGGGCAGACACGTGATCAGTGTATGATCAGCCACGAGTTCAGTGCATGATAGACACGTGATCAGTGCATGATAGCCACGTGATCATTGCCTACAATTACGTGAACAGTACATGTGCAGTCACGTGATCAGTGCATGATAGCCACGTGATCAGTGAATGATCAGTCACGTGATCAGTGCCTGATCAGTAACGTGATCAGTGTATGATCATCCACATGATCAGTGTATGCGCAGTCACGTGATCAGTGCATTATAGCCACGTGATCAGTTCTTGATTAGTCACATGATCAGCACCATTCAGACACGAGATCACTGCATGCTAAGTCACGTGATCAGTTCCTGATCAGCGACGTGATCAGTGTATGATCAGCCACGTGATCAGTGCATGCTCCACAACGTGATTAGTGCATGATCAGCCACTTGGTTAGTGTATGATTAACCACGTGATCAGTGCATGATCTGCCACATGATCATTGCATGGTCAGCCATGTGATCAGTGCATGCACAGTAACGTGATCCGTGTAAGATCAGCTTCGTGATCAGTGCATGATCCGCAAAGTGATTAGTGCATGATCAGCCACGTGGTTAGTGTACGATTAACCACGTAATCAGTGCATCATCTGCCTCATGATCAGTGCATGATCAGTCACATGATCATGGCATGCGAACTCATGTGATCAGGGCATGACAGCTACGCATTCAGTGCATAATCAGTCACGTGATCAATGCATGATCAGCCACCTAATCAGTGCATGATCAGCCACGTGATCACTCTATGATCAGCCACATGATCAGTGCATGCGCAGTCACGTGATCAGTTTATGATCAGCCACGTGTTCAGAGCATGATAGACACGTGATCAATGCATGATAGCTACGTCATTAGTGTAGCCTGACTCACATGAGCATTGCATGATCAGACACTTGATCAGTGCATGGTAGCCACCTGATCATTGCCTATAATTACGTGCTCAGTGCATGTGCAGTCATGTGATTAGTGCATGCGAAGACACGTGATCAGTGTATGATCAGCCACGTGTTCAGTGCATGATAGACACGTGATGAGTGCATGACAGCCACCTGATCAGAGCATGATCAGTCACGTGATCAGTGCATGCGCAGTCATGTGAAGAGTGGATGATCAGCCACGTGATCAGTGCATGATCAGCCACATGATCAGTGCATGATCAGCCATGTGATCAGTGCATGCACAGTCATGTGTTAAATGTATGATCAGCTTCGTGATCAGTGCATGATAAGCCACGTGATCAGTGCATGATCAGCCACGTGATCAGTTCATGATCAGGCACGTGATCAGTGCATGATCAGTCACGTGATCATAGCATGCGCAGTCATGTGATCAGTGCATGACAGCCACGTTATCATTGCCTTCAATTACGTGGTCAGTGAATGTGCGGTCACGTGATTCGTGCATGGGCAGACACGTGATCAGTGTATGATCAGCCACGAGTTCAGTGCATGATAGACAGGTGATCAGTGCATGATAGCCACGTGATCATTGCCTACAATTACGTGAACAGTGCATGTGCAGTCACGTGATCAGTGCATGATAGCCACGTGATCAGTGAATGATCAGTCACGTGATCAGTGCCTGATCAGTAACGTGATCAGTGTTGATCATCCACATGATCAGTGCATGCGCAGTCACGTGATCAGTGCATTATAGCCACGTGATCAGTTCTTGATTAGTCACATGATCAGCACCATTCAGACACGAGATCACTGCATGCTAAGTCACGTGATCAGTTCCTGATCAGCGACGTGATCAGTGTATGATCAGCCACATGATCAGTGCATGCACAGTCACGTGATCAGTTTATGATCAGCCACGTGCTCAGTGCATGATAGACACGTGATCAGTGCATGATAGCCACGTGATCATTGCCTACAATTACGTGTACAGTGCATGTGCAGTCACGTGATCAATGCATGATCAGCCACCTAATCAGTGCATGATCAGCCACGTGATCACTCTATGATCAGCCACATGATCAGTGCATGCGCAGTCACGTGATCAGTTTATGATCAGCCACGTGTTCAGAGCATGATAGACACGTGATCAATGCATGATAGCTACGTCATTAGTGTAGCCTGACTCACATGAGCATTGCATGATCAGACACTTGATCAGTGCATGGTAGCCACCTGATCATTGCCTATAATTACGTGCTCAGTGCATGTGCAGTCATGTGATTAGTGCATGCGAAGACACGTGATCAGTGTATGATCAGCCACGTGTTCAGTGCATGATAGACACGTGATGAGTGCATGACAGCCACCTGATCAGAGCATGATCAGTCACGTGATCAGTGCATGCGCAGTCATGTGAAGAGTGGATGATCAGCCACGTGATCAGTGCATGATCAGCCACATGATCAGTGCATGATCAGCCATGTGATCAGTGCATGCACAGTCATGTGTTAAATGTATGATCAGCTTCGTGATCAGTGCATGATAAGCCACGTGATCAGTGCATGATATCCACGTGATCAGTGCAGGATAGCCACGTGATCACTTCATGATTATTCACGTGATCTGTACATGATCAGTCACGTGATACGTGTGTGATCAGCCACCGGATCAGTGCGTGATGAGCCATGTGATCAGTGCAGGATCAATTATGTGATTAGTGCATGATCAGTCACGTGATCAGTGTATGATCAGCCACGTGATCAGTGCATGATCAGCCAAATAATAAGTGCATGATCAATTACGTGATCAGTGCATGATCAGCCACGTGATCGGTGCATGATCAGTCACGTGATCAGTACATGATCAGTCACGTGAACAGTGCATGATCATTTACGTGATCTGTGCATGATCAGTCACGTGACCAGTATATGGTAGCTATGTGATCATTCCATGACGAGCCACGTGAGCAGTGCATGATAGAAACGTGATGTGTGCATGATGAGTTACGTGAGCAGAGTATGATCAGCCACGTGATCAGTGCATGAGTGCCACGTGATCAGTGCATGTTATGTCACGTGACAGGTGTGTGATCAGCCACGTGAACAGTGCATGTTCAGCCACGTATTCAGTGCATGATAGCCACGTGATCAGTGCATGATCAGTTACGTGAGCAGTGTATGATCAGCCACGTGATCAGTGCATGGTCAGACACGTGAACAGTGTATGATCAGCCACGTGATCAGTGCATGATATCCATGTGATCAGTGCATGATGAATCACGTGATCAGTGTATGATCAGCCACGTGAACAGTGCATGCTCAGTCACGTGATCCGGGCCTGCTGAGCTGCGTGATTAGTGTCTGCTCATCTGCTTGACAATTGCCAGCTGAGCTGCACGATTCCTGCCTGTCATCTGCTTGACAATTGCCAGCTGTGCTGTGTAATTCCTGCCTGCTCAGCTGCTTGATTATTGCCAGCTGAGCAGCATGATTCCTCACAGCTGAGTTCCATGATTATTGCCTGCTGACTGTTTGATTCGTGCCTACTCAGCTCTTTGTTTATTGCCTCCAGAGGCACATGATCAGTGTATGATAGCAAACATGATCAGCGCATGATCAGTCACATGATCAGCGCCATTAAGTCACGTGATCACTACATGATAGTCATGTGATCAGTCCATGCTCAGTCACGGTATCAGTGCATGATCAGCCACGTGATCAGTGCATGATCTGTCACATGATTAGTGTATGATCATCCACGTGATCAGTGCATGATATAGACGTGATCAGTGCATGATCAGTCTCGTGATCAGTGCATGATAGCCACGTGATCAGTGCATGATCAGTCACCTGACGGGTGTATGATCATTCACGTGACCTGTACATGGTAGCTACATGATCATTGCATGGTCAGCCAAGTGAGTAGTGCATGATAGCCACGTGATCACTGCATGACAGGCCACGTGAGCAATGCATGATAGCCACGTGATCAGTGCATGATCAGACACGAGATCATTGCATGATCAGTCACGTGATCAGTGCATGATCAGCCACGTGATCAGTGCATGACCAGGCACGTGATCAGTGTATGTCCAGCCAAGTGATCAGTGCATTATAGCCACGTCATCAGTGCATGATCAGTCACATGATCAGTGCATGATCAGTCACGTGATAGGTGTGTGATCATCCACGTGAACAGTGCATGCTCAGTCACGTGATCAGGGCCTGCTGAGCTGCGTGATTACTGTCTGCTCATCTGCTTGACAATTTCCAGCTGAGCTGCACGATTCCTGCCTGTCATCTCCTTGACAATTGCCACCTGTGCTGTGTAATTCCTGCCTGCTCATCTACTTGATTATTGCCAGCTGAGCAGCATGATTTCTCAGAGGTGAGTTCCATGATTATAGCCTGCTGACTGATTCCTGCCTACTCAGCTCTATGTTCATTGCCTCCAGAGGCACATGATCAGTGTGTGACACCAAACATGATCAGCACATGATCAGTCACATGATCAATGCATGATAAGCCAGGTGAACAGTGCATGATCAATTCTGTGATCAGTGCATGATCAGTCATGTGACCAGTACATGGTAGCTGCGTGATCATTGCATGATCAGCCACGTGAGCAGTGCATGATAGCCACGTGATCAGTGCATGATCAGTCACGTGATCTGTGCATGATCAGTCACGTGATCAGTGCATGATCAGTCACGTGATCTGTGCATGATCAGCCACGTGATCAGTGCATGATAGCCACGTGATCAGTGCATGATCAGTCACGTGATACGTGTGTGATCAGCCACATGATCAGTGCATGATATCCACGTGATCAGTGCAGGATAGCCACGTGATCACTTCATGATTATTCACGTGATCTGTACATGATCAGTCACGTGATACGTGTGTGATCAGCCACCGGATCAGTGCGTGATGAGCCATGTGATCAGTGCAGGATCAATTGTGTGATCAGTGCATGATCAGTCACGTGATCAGTGCATGATAGCCACGTGATCAGTTCTTGATTAGTCACATGATCAGCACCATTCAGACACGAGATCACTGCATGCTAAGTCACGTGATCAGTTCATGATCAATGACGTGATCAGTGCATGATCAGCGACGTGATCAGTGCATGATCAGCCACTGGATCTCTGTATGATCAGCCACGTGATCAGTGCATGTGCAGTCACGTGATCAGTGTATGATCAGCCACGTGTTCAGGGCCTGATAGCCAAGTGATCAATGCATGATAGCTAAGTGATCAGTGCATGCTCAGCCACATGATCAGTGCATGATCAGCCATGTGATCAGTGCATGCACAGTCATGTGTTAAGTGTATGATCAGCTTCGTCAT
Organism: Bos taurus; assembly: GCF_002263795.3. Classification (NCBI taxonomy): domain Eukaryota; kingdom Metazoa; phylum Chordata; class Mammalia; order Artiodactyla; family Bovidae; genus Bos; species Bos taurus. The sequence continues at coordinate 39,873 of NW_020191944.1, read as the reverse complement.
CAGTGCATGATCAGCCACGTGATCAGTGCATGATCAGGCACGTGATCAGTGCATGATCAGTCACGTGATCATAGCATGTGCAGTCATGTGATCAGTGCATGACAGCTACGCCAACAGTGCATAATCAGTTACATGATCAATGCATGATCAGCCACGTGATCAGTGCATGATAGCCATGTAAACAGTGCATGAACACGTACGTGTTCAGTTAATGCACAGTCATGTGATCAGTGCATGATAGACACGTGATCAGTGTATGATCAACCACGTGATTAGTGCATAATCCGCACCGTGATTACTGCATGATCAGCCACGTGATCAGTGTATGATCAGCCAAGTGATCAGTGCAATATGAGCCACGTGATCATTGCATGCAGAGTCATGTGATCAGTGTATGATCAGCTTCCTGATCAGTGCATGTTCAGCCACGTGATCAGTGCATGGTCAGGCTCGTGATCAGTGCATGATCAGTCATGTGATCATTGTATGATCATCCACGTGATCAGTGCATGATCAGCCACGTGATCAGTGCATGCACAGTAACGTGATCCGTGTAAGATCAGCTTCGTGATAAGTGCATGATCAGCCACGTGATCAGGGTATGATCAGCCACGTGATCAGTGCACGATCACCAAGTGAGCAGTGGATCATAAGCCATGTGATTAGTGCATGCATTGTCACGTGATCAGTGTATGATCAGCTTCGTGATCAATGCATAATCAGCCACGTGATCAGTGCATGATCAGGCACGTGATTAGTGGATGATCAGCCACGTGATCAGTGCATGATCAGCGACGTGATCAGTGCATGATCAGTCACGTGATCAGTGCATGATAGCCATGGGTTCAGTGCATGATAGCTACGTGATCTGTGCATGATCAGCCACGTAATCAGTGCATGATCAGCCACATGATCACTGTATGATCAGCCACGTGATCAGTGCATGTGCAATCACGTGATCAGTGTATGATCATCCACGTGTTGAGTGCATGATAGCCAAGTGATCAATGCATGATATCTACCTGATCAGTGCATGCTCAGTCACATGAGGAGTGCATGATCAGCCCCGTGATCAGTGCATGACATCCACGTTATCATTGCCTTCAATTACGTGGTCAGTGAATGTGCAGTCACGTGATTCGTGCATGGGCAGACACGTGATCAGTGTATGATCAGCCACGAGTTCAGTGCATGATAGACACGTGATCAGTGCATGATAGCCACGTGATCATTGCCTACAATTACGTGAACAGTGCATGTGCAGTCACGTGATCAGTGCATGATCAGCGACGTGATCGGTGCATGATCAGCCACTGGATCTCTGTATGATCAGCCACGAGATCAGTGCATGTGCAGTCACGTGATCAGTGTATGATCAGCCATATGATCATTGCATGCGCAGTCACGTGATCAGTGCATGATAGCCACGTGATCAGTTCTTGATTAGTCACATGATCAGCACCATTCAGACACGAGATCACTGCATGCTAAGTCACGTGATCAGTTCCTGATCAGCGACGTGATCAGTGTATGATCAGCCACATGATCAGTGCATGCGCAGTCACGTGATCAGTTTATGATCAGCCACGTGCTCAGTGCATGATAGACACGTGATCAGTGCATGATAGCCACGTGATCATTGCCTACAATTAAGTGAACAGTGCATGTGCAGTCACGTGATCAATGCATGATCAGCCACCTAATCAGTGCATGATCAGCCACGTGATCACTCTATGATCAGCCAAATGATCAGTGCATGCGCAGTCACGTGATCAGTTTATGATCAGCCACGTGTTCAGAGCATGATAGACACGTGATCAATGCATGATAGCTACGTCATTAGTGTAGCCTGACTCACATGAGCATTGCATGATCAGACACTTGATCAGTGCATGGTAGCCACCTGATCATTGCCTATAATTACGTGCTCAGTGCATGTGCAGTCATGTGATTAGTGCATGCGAAGACACGTGATCAGTGTATGATCAGCCACGTGTTCAGTGCATGATAGACACGTGATGAGTGCATGACAGCCACCTGATCAGAGCATGATCAGTCACGTGATCAGTGCATGCGCAGTCATGTGAAGAGTGTATGATCAGCCACGTGATCAGTGCATGATCAGCCACATGATCAGTGCATGATCAGCCATGTGATCAGTGCATGCACAGTCATGTGTTAAATGTATGATCAGCTTCGTGATCAGTGCATGATAAGCCACGTGATCAGTGCATGATCAGCCACGTGATCAGTTCATGATCAGGCACGTGATCAGTGCATGATCAGTCACGTGATCATAGCATGCGCAGTCATGTGATCAGTGCATGACAGCCACATTATCATTGCCTTCAATTACGTGGTCAGTGAATGTGCGGTCACGTGATTCGTGCATGGGCAGACACGTGATCAGTGTATGATCAGCCACGAGTTCAGTGCATGATAGACACGTGATCAGTGCATGATAGCCACGTGATCATTGCCTACAATTACGTGAACAGTACATGTGCAGTCACGTGATCAGTGCATGATAGCCACGTGATCAGTGAATGATCAGTCACGTGATCAGTGCCTGATCAGTAACGTGATCAGTGTATGATCATCCACATGATCAGTGTATGTGCAGTCACGTGATCAGTGCATTATAGCCACGTGATCAGTTCTTGATTAGTCACATGATCAGCACCATTCAGACACGAGATCACTGCATGCTAAGTCACGTGATCAGTTCCTGATCAGCGACGTGATCAGTGTATGATCAGCCACGTGATCAGTGCATGCTCCACAACGTGATTAGTGCATGATCAGCCACTTGGTTAGTGTATGATTAACCACGTGATCAGTGCATGATCTGCCACATGATCATTGCATGGTCAGCCATGTGATCAGTGCATGCACAGTAACGTGATCCGTGTAAGATCAGCTTCGTGATCAGTGCATGATCCGCAAAGTGATTAGTGCATGATCAGCCACGTGGTTAGTGTACGATTAACCACGTAATCAGTGCATCATCTGCCTCATGATCAGTGCATGATCAGTCACATGATCATGGCATGCGAACTCATGTGATCAGGGCATGACAGCTACGCATTCAGTGCATAATCAGTCACGTGATCAATGCATGATCAGCCACCTAATCAGTGCATGATCAGCCACGTGATCACTCTATGATCAGCCACATGATCAGTGCATGCGCAGTCACGTGATCAGTTTATGATCAGCCACGTGTTCAGAGCATGATAGACACGTGATCAATGCATGATAGCTACGTCATTAGTGTAGCCTGACTCACATGAGCATTGCATGATCAGACACTTGATCAGTGCATGGTAGCCACCTGATCATTGCCTATAATTACGTGCTCAGTGCATGTGCAGTCATGTGATTAGTGCATGCGAAGACACGTGATCAGTGTATGATCAGCCACGTGTTCAGTGCATGATAGACACGTGATGAGTGCATGACAGCCACCTGATCAGAGCATGATCAGTCACGTGATCAGTGCATGATCAGCCACATGATCAGTGCATGATCAGCCATGTGATCAGTGCATGCACAGTCATGTGTTAAATGTATGATCAGCTTCATGATCAGTGCATGATAAGCCACGTGATCAGTGCATGATCAGCCACGTGATCAGTTCATGATCAGGCACGTGATCAGTGCATGATCAGTCACGTGATCATAGCATGCGCAGTCATGTGATCAGTGCATGACAGCCACGTTATCATTGCCTTCAATTACGTGGTCAGTGAATGTGCGGTCACGTGATTCGTGCATGGGCAGACACGTGATCAGTGTATGATCAGCCACGAGTTCAGTGCATTATAGACACGTGATCAGTGCATGATAGCCACGTGATCATTGCCTACAATTACGTGAACAGTGCATGTGCAGTCACGTGATCAGTGCATGATAGCCACGTGATCAGTGAATGATCAGTCACGTGATCAGTGCCTGATCAGTAACGTGATCAGTGTATGATCATCCACATGATCAGTGTATGCGCAGTCACGTGATCAGTGCATTATAGCCACGTGATCAGTTCTTGATTAGTCACATGATCAGCACCATTCAGACACGAGATCACTGCATGCTAAGTCACGTGATCAGTTCCTGATCAGCGACGTGATCAGTGTATGATCAGCCACATGATCAGTGCATGCTCCACAACGTGATTAGTGCATGATCAGCCACTTGGTTAGTGTATGATTAACCACGTGATCAGTGCATGATCTGCCACATGATCAGTGCATGATCAGCCACGTGATCAGTGCATGCACAGTAACGTGATCCATGTAAGATCAGCTTCGTGATCAGTGCATGATCCGCAAAGTGATTAGTGCATGATCAGCCACGTGGTTAGTGTACGATTAACCACGTAATCAGTGCATCATCTGCCTCATGATCAGTGCATGATCAGTCACATGATCATGGCATGCGAACTCATGTGATCAGGGCATGACAGCTACGCATTCAGTGCATAATCAGTCACGTGATCAATGCATGATCAGCCACCTAATCAGTGCATGATCAGCCACGTGATCACTCTATGATCAGCCACGTGATCAGTGCATGCGCAGTCACGTGATCAGTTTATGATCAGCCACGTGTTCAGAGCATGATAGACACGTGATCAATGCATGATAGCTACGTCATTAGTGTAGCCTGACTCACATGAGCATTGCATGATCAGACACTTGATCAGTGCATGGTAGCCACCTGATCATTGCCTATAATTACGTGCTCAGTGCATGTGCAGTCATGTGATTAGTGCATGCGAAGACACGTGATCAGTGTATGATCAGCCACGTGTTCAGTGCATGATAGACACGTGATGAGTGCATGACAGCCACCTGATCAGAGCATGATCAGTCACGTGATCAGTGCATGCGCAGTCATGTGAAGAGTGGATGATCAGCCACGTGATCAGTGCATGATCAGCCACATGATCAGTGCATGATCAGCCATGTGATCAGTGCATGCACAGTCATGTGTTAAATGTATGATCAGCTTCGTGATCAGTGCATGATAAGCCACGTGATCAGTGCATGATATCCACGTGATCAGTGCAGGATAGCCACGTGATCACTTCATGATTATTCACGTGATCTGTACATGATCAGTCACGTGATACGTGTGTGATCAGCCACCGGATCAGTGCGTGATGAGCCATGTGATCAGTGCAGGATCAATTATGTGATCAGTGCATGATCAGTCACGTGATCAGTGCATGATCAGTCACGTGATCAGTGTATGATCAGCCACGTGATCAGTGCATGATCAGCCAAATAATAAGTGCATGATCAATTACGTGATCAGTGCATGATCAGCCACGTGATCGGTGCATGATCAGTCACGTGATCAGTACATGATCAGTCACGTGAACAGTGCATGATCATTTACGTGATCTGTGCATGATCAGTCACGTGACCAGTATATGGTAGCTATGTGATCATTCCATGACGAGCCACGTGAGCAGTGCATGATAGAAACGTGATGTGTGCATGATGAGTTACGTGAGCAGAGTATGATCAGCCACGTGATCAGTGCATGAGTGCCACGTGATCAGTGCATGTTATGTCACGTGACAGGTGTGTGATCAGCCACGTGAACAGTGCATGTTCAGCCACGTATTCAGTGCATGATAGCCACGTGATCAGTGCATGATCAGTTACGTGAGCAGTGTATGATCAGCCACGTGATCAGTGCATGGTCAGACACGTGAACAGTGTATGATCAGCCACGTGATCAGTGCATGATATCCATGTGATCAGTGCATGATGAATCACGTGATCAGTGTATGATCAGCCACGTGAACAGTGCATGCTCAGTCACGTGATCCGGGCCTGCTGAGCTGCGTGATTAGTGTCTGCTCATCTGCTTGACAATTGCCAGCTGAGCTGCACGATTCCTGCCTGTCATCTGCTTGACAATTGCCAGCTGTGCTGTGTAATTCCTGCCTGCTCAGCTGCTTGATTATTGCCAGCTGAGCAGCATGATTCCTCACAGCTGAGTTCCATGATTATTGCCTGCTGACTGTTTGATTCGTGCCTACTCAGCTCTTTGTTTATTGCCTCCAGAGGCACATGATCAGTGTATGATAGCAAACATGATCAGCGCATGATCAGTCACATGATCAGCGCCATTAAGTCACGTGATCACTACATGATAGTCATGTGATCAGTCCATGCTCAGTCACGGTATCAGTGCATGATCAGCCACGTGATCAGTGCATGATCTGTCACATGATTAGTGTATGATCATCCACGTGATCAGTGCATGATATAGACGTGATCAGTGCATGATCAGTCTCGTGATCAGTGCATGATAGCCACGTGATCAGTGCATGATCAGTCACCTGACGGGTGTATGATCATTCACGTGACCTGTACATGGTAGCTACATGATCATTGCATGGTCAGCCAAGTGAGTAGTGCATGATAGCCACGTGATCACTGCATGACAGGCCACGTGAGCAATGCATGATAGCCACGTGATCAGTGCATGATCAGACACGAGATCATTGCATGATCAGTCACGTGATCAGTGCATGATCAGCCACGTGATCAGTGCATGACCAGGCACGTGATCAGTGTATGTCCAGCCAAGTGATCAGTGCATTATAGCCACGTCATCAGTGCATGATCAGTCACATGATCAGTGCATGATCAGTCACGTGATAGGTGTGTGATCATCCACGTGAACAGTGCATGCTCAGTCACGTGATCAGGGCCTGCTGAGCTGCGTGATTACTGTCTGCTCATCTGCTTGACAATTTCCAGCTGAGCTGCACGATTCCTGCCTGTCATCTCCTTGACAATTGCCACCTGTGCTGCGTAATTCCTGCCTGCTCATCTACTTGATTATTGCCAGCTGAGCAGCATGATTTCTCAGAGGTGAGTTCCATGATTATAGCCTGCTGACTGATTCCTGCCTACTCAGCTCTATGTTCATTGCCTCCAGAGGCACATGATCAGTGTGTGACACCAAACATGATCAGCACATGATCAGTCACATGATCAATGCATGATAAGCCAGGTGAACAGTGCATGATCAATTCTGTGATCAGTGCATGATCAGTCATGTGACCAGTACATGGTAGCTGCGTGATCATTGCATGATCAGCCACGTGAGCAGTGCATGATAGCCACGTGATCAGTGCATGATCAGTCACGTGATCTGTGCATGATCAGTCACGTGATCAGTGCATGATCAGTCACGTGATCTGTGCATGATCAGCCACGTGATCAGTGCATGATAGCCACGTGATCAGTGCATGATCAGTCACGTGATACGTGTGTGATCAGCCACATGATCAGTGCATGATATCCACGTGATCAGTGCAGGATAGCCACGTGATCACTTCATGATTATTCACGTGATCTGTACATGATCAGTCACGTGATACGTGTGTGATCAGCCACCGGATCAGTGCGTGATGAGCCATGTGATCAGTGCAGGATCAATTGTGTGATCAGTGCATGATCAGTCACGTGATCAGTGCATGATAGCCACGTGATCAGTTCTTGATTAGTCACATGATCAGCACCATTCAGACACGAGATCACTGCATGCTAAGTCACGTGATCAGTTCATGATCAATGACGTGATCAGTGCATGATCAGCGACGTGATCAGTGCATGATCAGCCACTGGATCTCTGTATGATCAGCCACGTGATCAGTGCATGTGCAGTCACGTGATCAGTGTATGATCAGCCACGTGTTCAGGGCCTGATAGCCAAGTGATCAATGCATGATAGCTAAGTGATCAGTGCATGCTCAGCCACATGATCAGTGCATGATCAGCCATGTGATCAGTGCATGCACAGTCATGTGTTAAGTGTATGATCAGCTTCGTCATCAGTGCATGATCAGCCACGTGATCAGTGCATGATCAGGCACGTGATCAGTGCATGATCAGTCACGTGATCATAGCATGTGCAGTCATGTGATCAGTGCATGACAGCTACGCCAACAGTGCATAATCAGTTACATGATCAATGCATGATCAGCCACGTGATCAGTGCATGATAGCCATGTAAACAGTGCATGAACACGTACGTGTTCAGTTAATGCACAGTCATGTGATCAGTGCATGATAGACACGTGATCAGTGTATGATCAACCACGTGATTAGTGCATAATCCGCACCGTGATTACTGCATGATCAGCCACGTGATCAGTGTATGATCAGCCAAGTGATCAGTGCAATATGAGCCACGTAATCATTGCATGCAGAGTCATGTGATCAGTGTATGATCAGCTTCCTGATCAGTGCATGTTCAGCCACGTGATCAGTGCATGGTCAGGCTCGTGATCAGTGCATGATCAGTCATGTGATCATTGTATGATCATCCACGTGATCAGTGCATGATCAGCCACGTGATCAGTGCATGCACAGTAACGTGATCCGTGTAAGATCAGCTTCGTGATAAGTGCATGATCAGCCACGTGATCAGGGTATGATCAGCCACGTGATCAGTGCACGATCACCAAGTGAGCAGTGGATCATAAGCCATGTGATTAGTGCATGCATTGTCACGTGATCAGTGTATGATCAGCTTCGTGATCAATGCATAATCAGCCACGTGATCAGTGCATGATCAGGCACGTGATTAGTGGATGATCAGCCACGTGATCAGTGCATGATCAGCGACGTGATCAGTGCATGATCAGTCACGTGATCAGTGCATGATAGCCATGTGTTCAGTGCATGATAGCTACGTGATCTGTGCATGATCAGCCACGTAATCAGTGCATGATCAGCCACATGATCACTGTATGATCAGCCACGTGATCAGTGCATGTGCAATCACGTGATCAGTGTATGATCATCCACGTGTTGAGTGCATGATAGCCAAGTGATCAATGCATGATATCTACGTGATCAGTGCATGCTCAGTCACATGAGGAGTGCATGATCAGCCCCGTGATCAGTGCATGACATCCACGTTATCATTGCCTTCAATTACGTGGTCAGTGAATGTGCAGTCACGTGATTCGTGCATGGGCAGACACGTGATCAGTGTATGATCAGCCACGAGTTCAGTGCATGATAGACACGTGATCAGTGCATGATAGCCACGTGATCATTGCCTACAATTACGTGAACAGTGCATGTGCAGTCACGTGATCAGTGCATGATCAGCGACGTGATCGGTGCATGATCAGCCACTGGATCTCTGTATGATCAGCCACGTGATCAGTGCATGTGCAGTCACGTGATCAGTGTATGATCAGCCATATGATCATTGCATGCGCAGTCACGTGATCAGTGCATGATAGCCACGTGATCAGTTCTTGATTAGTCACATGATCAGCACCATTCAGACACGAGATCACTGCATGCTAAGTCACGTGATCAGTTCCTGATCAGCGACGTGATCAGTGTATGATCAGCCACATGATCAGTGCATGCGCAGTCACGTGATCAGTGTATGATCAGCCACGTGCTCAGTGCATGATAGACACGTGATCAGTGCATGATAGCCACGTGATCATTGCCTACAATTACGTGAACAGTGCATGTGCAGTCACGTGATCAATGCATGATCAGCCACCTAATCAGTGCATGATAAGCCACGTGATCACTCTATGATCAGCCACATGATCAGTGCATGCGCAGTCACGTGATCAGTTTATGATCAGCCACGTGTTCAGAGCATGATAGACACGTGATCAATGCATGATAGCTACGTCATTAGTGTAGCCTGACTCACATGAGCATTGCATGATCAGACACTTGATCAGTGCATGGTAGCCACCTGATCATTGCCTATAATTACGTGCTCAGTGCATGTGCAGTCATGTGATTAGTGCATGCGAAGACACGTGATCAGTGTATGATCAGCCACGTGTTCAGTGCATGATAGACACGTGATGAGTGCATGACAGCCACCTGATCAGAGCATGATCAGTCACGTGATCAGTGCATGCGCAGTCATGTGAAGAGTGGATGATCAGCCACGTGATCAGTGCATGATCAGCCACATGATCAGTGCATGATCAGCCATGTGATCAGTGCATGCACAGTCATGTGTTAAATGTATGATCAGCTTCGTGATCAGTGCATGATAAGCCACGTGATCAGTGCATGATCAGCCACGTGATCAGTTCATGATCAGGCACGTGATCAGTGCATGATCAGTCACGTGATCATAGCATGCGCAGTCATGTGATCAGTGCATGACAGCCACGTTATCATTGCCTTCAATTACGTGGTCAGTGAATGTGCGGTCACGTGATTCGTGCATGGGCAGACACGTGATCAGTGTATGATCAGCCACGAGTTCAGTGCATGATAGACACGTGATCAGTGCATGATAGCCACGTGATCATTGCCTACAATTACGTGAACAGTGCATGTGCAGTCACGTGATCAGTGCATGATAGCCACGTGATCAGTGAATGATCAGTCACGTGATCAGTGCCTGATCAGTAACGTGATCAGTGTATGATCATCCACATGATCAGTGCATGCACAGTCACGTGATCAGTGCATTATAGCCACGTGATCAGTTCTTGATTAGTCACATGATCAGCACCATTCAGACACGAGATCACTGCATGCTAAGTCACGTGATCAGTTCCTGATCAATGACGTGATCAGTGCATGATCAGCGACGTGTTCAGTGCATGATCAGCCACTGGATCTCTGTATGATCAGCCACGAGATCAGTGCATGTGCAGTCACGTGATCAGTGTATGATCAGCCACGTGATCAGTGCATGATCAGTCACGTTATCATTGTATAATCAGCCACGTGATCAGTGCATGGTAGCCTCGTGACGAGTGTATGGCCATGTGATCAGTGCATGATAACCACGTGATCAGTGCATGATCAGTCACGTGATTAGTGCATGATCTGTCACTTGATCAGTGTATAATATCCACGTGATCAGTTAATGCGCCGTCATGTGATCAGTGCATGATACGCAAGGTAATCAGTGCATGATCAGTCACGTGATCATGGCATGCGCAGTCATGTGATCAGTGCATGACATCTACGCAATCAGTGCATAATCAGTCACGTGATCAATGCATGATCAGCCACGTGAACAGTGCATGATAGCCACGTAAGCATTGCATGAACAGGTACGTGTTCAGTTCATGCGCAGTCACGTGATCAGTGAATGATAGACATGTGATCAGTGCATGATAGCCACGTCAACAGTGCATGAACAGGTACGTGTCAGTTAATGCGCAGTCACGTGATCAGTGCATGTGCAGACCCGTGATCAGTGTATGAACAGCCATGTGTTCAGTGCATGATAGACAAGTGATCAATGCATTATATCTACGTGATCAGTGCATGCTCAGTCACATGAGGAGTGCATGATCAGCCCCGTGATCAGTGCATGACAGCCACGTTATCATTGCCTTCAATTACGTGGTCAGTGAATGTGCAGTCACGTGATTCGTGCATGGGCAGACACGTGATCAGTGTATGATCAGCCAGGAGTTCAGTGCATGATAGACACGTGATCAGTGCATGATAGCCACGTGATCATTGCCTACAATTACGTGAACAGTGCATGTGCAGTCACGTGATCAGTGCATGATAGCCACGTGATCAGTGAATGATCAGTCACGTGATCAGTGCCTGATCAGTAACGTGATCAGTGTATGATCATCCACATGATCAGTGCATGCGCAGTCACGTGATCAGTGCATTATAGCCACGTGATCAGTTCTTGATTAGTCACATGATCAGCACCATTCAGACACGAGATCACTGCATGCTAAGTCACGTGATCAGTTCCTGATCAATGACGTGATCAGTGCATGATCAGCGACGTGTTCAGTGCATGATCAGCCACTGGATCTCTGTATGATCAGCCACGAGATCAGTGCATGTGCAGTCACGTGATCAGTGTATGATCAGCCACGTGATCAGTGCATGCGCAGTCACGTGATCAGTGCATGATAGCCACGTGATCAGTTCTTGATTAGTCACATGATCAGCACCATTCAGACACGAGATCACTGCATGCTAAGTCACGTGATCAGTTCATGATCAATGACGTGATCAGTGCATGTGCAGTCACGTGATCAGTGTATGATCAGCCACGTGTTCAGGGCATGATAGCCAAGTGATCAATGCATGATAGCTAAGTGATCAGTGCATGCTCAGCCACATGATCACTGCATGATCAGCCATGTGATCAGTGCATGCACAGTCATGTGTTAAGTGTATGATCAGCTTCGTGATCAGTGCATGATAAGCCACGTGATCAGTGCATGATCAGCCACGTGATCAGTTCATGATCAGGCACGTGATCAGTGCATGATCAGTCACGTGATCATAGCATGCGCAGTCATGTGATCAGTGCATGACAGCTACGCCAACAGTGCATAATCAGTTACGTGATCAATGCATGATCAGCCACGTGATCAGTGCATGATAGCCATGTAAACAGTGCATGAACACGTACGTGTTCAGTTAATGCACACTCACATGATCAGTGCATGATACACACGTGATCAGTGTATGATCAACCACGTGATTAGTGCATAATCCACACCGTGATTACTGCATGATCAGCCACGTGATCAGTGTATGATCAGCCACGTGATCAGTGCAATATGAGCCACGTGATCATTGCATGCAGAGTCATGTGATCAGTGTATGATCAGCTTCATGATCATTGCATGATCAGCCACGTGATCAGTGCATGGTCAGGCTCGTGATCAGTGCATGTTCAGTCATGTGATCATTGTATGATCATCCACGTGATCAGTGCATGATCAGCCACGTGATCACTGTATTATCAGCCACGTGATCACTGCATGATCCACAACGTGATCAGTGCATGATCAGCCACGTGATCAGGGTATGATCAGCCACGTGTTTAGTGCACGATCACCCACGTGAGCAGTGCATCATAAGCCATGTGATTAGTGCATGCATTGTCACGTGATCAGTGTATGATCAGCTTCGGGATCAGTGCATAATCAGCCACGTGATCAGTGCATGATCAGGCCCATGAAGAGAGCATGATTAGTCATGTGATCTGTGTATGATAGCCATGTGATCAGTGCATATTCAGCCACGTGATCAGTGCATGATCAGGCACGTGATCAGTGGATGATCAGTCACCTGATCAGTGCATGATCATGCACGTGATCAGTGCATGATCAGGCACGGGATCAGTGCATGATCAGTCACGTGATCAGTGTATGATCAGCCACGTGATCAGTGCATGATAGCCACGTGACTAGTGTATGATCAGTCACGTGATCAGTTCATGATAGCCACTTTATCAGTGCATGGTCAGTCACGTGATTAGTGCATGATTTGTCACCTGATCAGTGTATAATATCCACGTGATCATTTCATGCGCTGTCATGTGATCAGTGCATGGTACGGAACGTGATCAGTGCATGATTAGTCACGTGATCAGTGCATGTGCAGTCATGTGATCAGTGCATGACAGCTACGCAATCAGTGCATAATTAGTCACGTGATCAATGCATGATCAGCCACGTGATCAGTGCATGATAGGCACGTCAACAGTGCATGAATAGGTACGTGTTCAGTTAATGCGCAGTCATGTGACCAGTGCATGATAGACACGTGATCAGTGCATGATAGCCACGTGATCAGTGCATGTGCAGTCACGTGATCATTGTATGATCAGCCACGTGAACAGTGCATGATCAGCCATGTGATCAGTGTATGATCAAGCACGTGATCACTGCATGATCAGTCACGTGATCATAGCATGCGCAGTCATGTGATCAGTGCATGACAGCTACGCCATCAGTGCATAATCAGTTACGTGATCAATGCATGATCAGCCACGTGATCAGTGCATGATTTCCACGTAAACAGTGCATGAACAGGTACGTGTTCAGTACATGCGCAGTCACGTGATCAGTGCATGATAGACAAGTAATCAGTGCATGATAGCCACGTGATCAGTGCATGATCGGTCACGTGATCAGTGCCTGCCCAGTCATGTGAACAGTGTAGGATCAGCCACGTGATCAGTGCATGATAGCCAGCTGATCAGTGCATGGTAAGCAACGTGATTAGTGCATGATTAGCCACGTTATCAGTGCATGATCAGCCACGTGATCACTGTATGATCAGCCACGTGATCAGTCCATGTGCAGTCATGTGATCAGTGTATGATCAGTCATGTGTTCAGTGAATGATAGACAAGTGATCAATGCATGATATCTACGTGATCAGTGCATGCTCAGTCACATGAGCAGTGCATGATCAGCCCCGTGATCAGTGCATGACAGCCACGTTCTCATTGCCTTCAATTATGTGGTCAGTGAATGTGCAGTCACGTTATTCGTGCATGGGTAGACACGTGATCAGTGTATGATCAGCCACGTGTTCAGTGCATGATAGACACGTGATCAGTGCATGATAGCCACGTAATCATTGCATACAATTACGTTAACAGTGCATGTGCAGTCACGTGATCAGTGTATGATAGACATGTGATCAGTGAATGATCAGTCACGTGATCAGTGCCTGACCAGTAACGTGATCAGTGTATGATCATCCACATGATCAGTGCATGCGCAGTCACGTGATCAGTGCATTATAACCACGTGATCAGCTCTTGATTAGTCACATGATCAGCACCATTCAGACACGAGATCACTGCATGCTAAGTCACGTGATCAGTTCATGATCAGCCACGTGATCAGTGCATGCTCCGCAATGTGATTAGTGCATGATCAGCCACTTGGTTAGTGTATGATTAACCACGTGATCAGTGCATTATCTGCCACATGATCAGTGCATGATCTGCCACGTAATCAATGCATGCACTGTCACGTGATCAGTGTAAGATCAGCTTCGTGATCAGTGCATGATTAGTTACGTGATCAATGTATGATTAGCCACGTGATCAGTGCATGATAGCCACGTGATCAGTGCATGATCAGTCACGTGATCATGGCATGTGAACGCATGTGATCAGTGCATGACAGCCTACGCAATCAGTGCATAATCATTCACGTGATCAATGCATGATCAGCCACGTGATCAGTGCATGATAGCCACGAAAACAGTGCATGAACAGGTCCGTAATCAGTTCAAGCGCAGTCACGTGATCAGTGCATGATAGCCACGTGAACCGTGCATGATCTGTCACGTGATCAGTGTATGCACAGTCACGTGATCAGTGTATGAGCAGCCACGTGATCAGTGCAATATGAGCCAAGTGATCAGTGCATGCACAGTCATGTGGTCAGTGTATGATCAACTTCATGATCAGTGCAAGATTAGCCACGTGATCAGTGCATGCTCAACCTCGTGATCAGTGCATGATCAGTCATGTGATCATTGTATGATCATCCACGTGATCAGTACATGATAGTCACGTAAACAGTGCATGAACAGGTACGTGTTCAGTACATGCGAAGTCACGTGATCAGTGCATGACAGACAAGTGATCAGTGCATGATAGCCACGTGATCAGTGCATGATCGGTTACGTGATCAGTGCATGCGCAGTCACGTGATCAGTGTATGATCAGCCACGTGATCAGTGCATGATAGCCACCTGATTAGTGCATTGTAAGCAACGTGATTAGTGCATGATTAGCCACGTTATCAGCCCATGATCAGCGAGGTTATCAGTGCATGATCAGCCATGTGATCAGTGCATGCACAGTCACGTGATCAGTGTATGATCAGCTTGGTGATCAGTGCATGATCAGCCACGTGATCAGTGCATGATCAGCCACGTGAGCAGTGCAGATCACCCACGTGAGCAGTGCATCATAAGCTATGTGATCAGTGCATGCATAGTCACGTGATCAGTGTATGATCAGCTTCGTGATCAGTGCATAATCAGCCACGTGATCAGTGGATGATCAGGCCGCTGAAGAGTGCATTATCAGTCACGTGATCAGTGTAGTATAGCCATGTGATCAGTGCATGATCCGGCACGTGATCTGTGCATGATCAGGCACGTGATCAGTGCATGATCAGGCACGTGATCAGTGCATGATCAGTCACGTTATCATTGTATAATCAGCCACGTGATCAGTGCATGGTAGCCTCGTGACGAGTGTATGGCCATGTGATCAGTGCATGATAACCACGTGATCAGTGCATGATCAGTCACGTGATTAGTGCATGATCTGTCACTTGATCAGTGTATAATATCCACGTGATCAGTTAATGCGCCGTCATGTGATCAGTGCATGATACGCAAGGTAATCAGTGCATGATCAGTCACGTGATCATGGCATGCGCAGTCATGTGATCAGTGCATGACATCTACGCAATCAGTGCATAATCAGTCACGTGATCAATGCATGATCAGCCACGTGAACAGTGCATGATAGCCACGTAAGCATTGCATGAACAGGTACGTGTTCAGTTCATGCGCAGTCACGTGATCAGTGAATGATAGACATGTGATCAGTGCATGATAGCCACGTCAACAGTGCATGAACAGGTACGTGTCAGTTAATGCGCAGTCACGTGATCAGTGCATGTGCAGACACGTGATCAGTGTATGAACAGCCATGTGTTCAGTGCATGATAGACAAGTGATCAATGCATGATATCTACGTGATCAGTGCATGCTCAGTCACATGAGGAGTGCATGATCAGCCCCGTGATCAGTGCATGACAGCCACGTTATCATTGCCTTCAATTACGTGGTCAGTGAATGTGCAGTCACGTGATTCGTGCATGGGCAGACACGTGATCAGTGTATGATCAGCCACGAGTTCAGTGCATGATAGACACGTGATCAGTGCATGATAGCCACGTGATCATTGCCTACAATTACGTGAACAGTGCATGTGCAGTCACGTGATCAGTGCATGATAGCCACGTGATCAGTGAATGATCAGTCACGTGATCAGTGCCTGATCAGTAACGTGATCAGTGTATGATCATCCACATGATCAGTGCATGCGCAGTCACGTGATCAGTGCATTATAGCCACGTGATCAGTTCTTGATTAGTCACATGATCAGCACCATTCAGACACGAGATCACTGCATGCTAAGTCACGTGATCAGTTCCTGATCAATGACGTGATCAGTGCATGATCAGCGACGTGTTCAGTGCATGATCAGCCACTGGATCTCTGTATGATCAGCCACGAGATCAGTGCATGTGCAGTCACGTGATCAGTGTATGATCAGCCACGTGATCAGTGCATGCGCAGTCACGTGATCAGTGCATGATAGCCACGTGATCAGTTCTTGATTAGTCACATGATCAGCACCATTCAGACACGAGATCACTGCATGCTAAGTCACGTGATCAGTTCATGATCAATGACGTGATCAGTGCATGTGCAGTCACGTGATCAGTGTATGATCAGCCACGTGTTCAGGGCATGATAGCCAAGTGATCAATGCATGATAGCTAAGTGATCAGTGCATGCTCAGCCACATGATCACTGCATGATCAGCCATGTGATCAGTGCATGCACAGTCATGTGTTAAGTGTATGATCAGCTTCGTGATCAGTGCATGATAAGCCACGTGATCAGTGCATGATCAGCCACGTGATCAGTTCATGATCAGGCACGTGATCAGTGCATGATCAGTCACGTGATCATAGCATGCGCAGTCATGTGATCAGTGCATGACAGCTACGCCAACAGTGCATAATCAGTTACGTGATCAATGCATGATCAGCCACGTGATCAGTGCATGATAGCCATGTAAACAGTGCATGAACACGTACGTGTTCAGTTAATGCACAGTCATGTGATCAGTGCATGATAGAAACGTGATCAGTGCATGATCAGTCACGTGATACGTGTGTGATCAGCCACATGATCAGTGCATGATATCCACGTGATCAGTGCAGGAAAGCCACGTGATCACTTCATGATTATTCACGTGATCTGTACATGATCAGTCACGTGATACGTGTGTGATCAGCCACCGGATCAGTGCGTGATGAGCCATGTGATCAGTGCAGGATCAATTATGTGATCAGTGCATGATCAGTCACGTGATCAGTGCATGATCAGTCACGTGATCAGTGTATGATCAGCCACGTGATCAGTGCATGATCAGCCAAATGATAAGTGCATGATCAATTACGTGATCAGTGCATGATCAGCCACGTGATCGGTGCATGATCAGTCACGTGATCAGTACATGATCAGTCACGTGAACAGTGCATGATCATTTACGTGATCTGTGCATGATCAGTCACGTGACCAGTATATGGTAGCTACGTGATCATTGCATGATCAGCCACGTGATCAGTGCATGATCAGTCACATGATCAGTGCATGATCAGTCACGTGATCAGTGTATGATCAGCCACGTGAACAGTGCATGCTCAGTCACGTGATCCGGGCCTGCTGAGCTGCGTGATTAGTGTCTGCTCATCTGCTTGACAATTGCCAGCTGAGCTGCACGATTCCTGCCTGTCATCTGCTTGACAATTGCCAGCTGTGCTGTGTAATTCCTGCCTGCTCAGCTGCTTGATTATTGCCAGCTGAGCAGCATGATTCCTCACAGCTGAGTTCCATGATTATTGCCTGCTGACTGTTTGATTCGTGCCTACTCAGCTCTTTGTTTATTGCCTCCAGAGGCACATGATCAGTGTATGATAGCAAACATGATCAGCGCATGATCAGTCACATGATCAGCGCCATTAAGTCACGTGATCACTACATGATAGTCATGTGATCAGTCCATGCTCAGTCACGGTATCAGTGCATGATCAGCCACGTGATCAGTGCATGATCTGTCACATGATTAGTGTATGATCATCCACGTGATCAGTGCATGATATAGACGTGATCAGTGCATGATCAGTCTCGTGATCAGTGCATGATAGCCACGTGATCAGTGCATGATCAGTCACCTGACGGGTGTATGATCATTCACGTGACCTGTACATGGTAGCTACATGATCATTGCATGGTCAGCCAAGTGAGTAGTGCATGATAGCCACGTGATCACTGCATGACAGGCCACGTGAGCAATGCATGATAGCCACGTGATCAGTGCATGATCAGACACGAGATCATTGCATGATCAGTCACGTGATCAGTGCATGATCAGCCACGTGATCAGTGCATGACCAGGCACGTGATCAGTGTATGTCCAGCCAAGTGATCAGTGCATTATAGCCACATCATCAGTGCATGATCATCCACGTGAACAGTGCATGCTCAGTCACGTGATCAGGGCCTGCTGAGCTGCGTGATTACTGTCTGCTCATCTGCTTGACAATTTCCAGCTGAGCTGCACGATTCCTGCCTGTCATCTCCTTGACAATTGCCACCTGTGCTGCGTAATTCCTGCCTGCTCATCTACTTGATTATTGCCAGCTGAGCAGCATGATTTCTCAGAGGTGAGTTCCATGATTATAGCCTGCTGACTGATTCCTGCCTACTCAGCTCTATGTTCATTGCCTCCAGAGGCACATGATCAGTGTGTGACACCAAACATGATCAGCACATGATCAGTCACATGATCAATGCATGATAAGCCAGGTGAACAGTGCATGATCAATTCTGTGATCAGTGCATGATCAGTCATGTGACCAGTACATGGTAGCTGCGTGATCATTGCATGATCAGCCACGTGAGCAGTGCATGATAGCCACGTGATCAGTGCATGATCAGTCACGTGATCTGTGCATGATCAGTCACGTGATCAGTGCATGATCAGTCACGTGATCTGTGCATGATCAGCCACGTGATCAGTGCATGATAGCCACGTGATCAGTGCATGATCAGTCACGTGATACGTGTGTGATCAGCCACATGATCAGTGCATGATATCCACGTGATCAGTGCAGGATAGCCACGTGATCACTTCATGATTATTCACGTGATCTGTACATGATCAGTCACGTGATACGTGTGTGATCAGCCACCGGATCAGTGCGTGATGAGCCATGTGATCAGTGCAGGATCAATTGTGTGATCAGTGCATGATCAGTCACGTGATCAGTGCATGATAGCCACGTGATCAGTTCTTGATTAGTCACATGATCAGCACCATTCAGACACGAGATCACTGCATGCTAAGTCACGTGATCAGTTCATGATCAATGACGTGATCAGTGCATGATCAGCGACGTGATCAGTGCATGATCAGCCACTGGATCTCTGTATGATCAGCCACGTGATCAGTGCATGTGCAGTCACGTGATCAGTGTATGATCAGCCACGTGTTCACGGCCTGATAGCCAAGTGATCAATGCATGATAGCTAAGTGATCAGTGCATGCTCAGCCACATGATCAGTGCATGATCAGCCATGTGATCAGTGCATGCACAGTCATGTGTTAAGTGTATGATCAGCTTCGTCATCAGTGCATGATCAGCCACGTGATCAGTGCATGATCAGGCACGTGATCAGTGCATGATCAGTCACGTGATCATAGCATGTGCAGTCATGTGATCAGTGCATGACAGCTACGCCAACAGTGCATAATCAGTTACATGATCAATGCATGATCAGCCACGTGATCAGTGCATGATAGCCATGTAAACAGTGCATGAACACGTACGTGTTCAGTTAATGCACAGTCATGTGATCAGTGCATGATAGACACGTGATCAGTGTATGATCAACCACGTGATTAGTGCATAATCCGCACCGTGATTACTGCATGATCAGCCACGTGATCAGTGTATGATCAGCCAAGTGATCAGTGCAATATGAGCCACGTGATCATTGCATGCAGAGTCATGTGATCAGTGTATGATCAGCTTCCTGATCAGTGCATGTTCAGCCACGTGATCAGTGCATGGTCAGGCTCGTGATCAGTGCATGATCAGTCATGTGATCATTGTATGATCATCCACGTGATCAGTGCATGATCAGCCACGTGATCAGTGCATGCACAGTAACGTGATCCGTGTAAGATCAGCTTCGTGATAAGTGCATGATCAGCCACGTGATCAGGGTATGATCAGCCACGTGATCAGTGCACGATCACCAAGTGAGCAGTGGATCATAAGCCATGTGATTAGTGCATGCATTGTCACGTGATCAGTGTATGATCAGCTTCGTGATCAATGCATAATCAGCCACGTGATCAGTGCATGATCAGGCACGTGATTAGTGGATGATCAGCCACGTGATCAGTGCATGATCAGCGACGTGATCAGTGCATGATCAGTCACGTGATCAGTGCATGATAGCCATGTGTTCAGTGCATGACAGCTACGTGATCTGTGCATGATCAGCCACGTAATCAGTGCATGATCAGCCACATGATCACTGTATGATCAGCCACGTGATCAGTGCATGTGCAATCACGTGATCAGTGTATGATCATCCACGTGTTGAGTGCATGATAGCCAAGTGATCAATGCATGATATCTACGTGATCAGTGCATGCTCAGTCACATGAGGAGTGCATGATCAGCCCCGTGATCAGTGCATGACATCCACGTTATCATTGCCTTCAATTACGTGGTCAGTGAATGTGCAGTCACGTGATTCGTGCATGGGCAGACACGTGATCAGTGTATGATCAGCCACGAGTTCAGTGCATGATAGACACGTGATCAGTGCATGATAGCCACGTGATCACTGCCTACAATTACGTGAACAGTGCATGTGCAGTCACGTGATCAGTGCATGATCAGCGACGTGATCGGTGCATGATCAGCCACTGGATCTCTGTATGATCAGCCACGTGATCAGTGCATGTGCAGTCACGTGATCAGTGTATGATCAGCCATATGATCATTGCATGCGCAGTCACGTGATCAGTGCATGATAGCCACGTGATCAGTTCTTGATTAGTCACATGATCAGCACCATTCAGACACGAGATCACTGCATGCTAAGTCACGTGATCAGTTCCTGATCAGCGACGTGATCAGTGTATGATCAGCCACATGATCAGTGCATGCGCAGTCACGTGATCAGTTTATGATCAGCCACGTGCTCAGTGCATGATAGACACGTGATCAGTGCATGATAGCCACGTGATCATTGCCTACAATTATGTGAACAGTGCATGTGCAGTCACGTGATCAATGCATGATCAGCCACCTAATCAGTGCATGATCAGCCACGTGATCACTCTATGATCAGCCACATGATCAGTGCATGCGCAGTCACGTGATCAGTTTATGATCAGCCACGTGTTCAGAGCATGATAGACACGTGATCAATGCATGATAGCTACGTCATTAGTGTAGCCTGACTCACATGAGCATTGCATGATCAGACACTTGATCAGTGCATGGTAGCCACCTGATCATTGCCTATAATTACGTGCTCAGTGCATGTGCAGTCATGTGATTAGTGCATGCGAAGACACGTGATCAGTGTATGATCAGCCACGTGTTCAGTGCATGATAGACACGTGATGAGTGCATGACAGCCACCTGATCAGAGCATGATCAGTCACGTGATCAGTGCATGCGCAGTCATGTGAAGAGTGGATGATCAGCCACGTGATCAGTGCATGATCAGCCACATGATCAGTGCATGATCAGCCATGTGATCAGTGCATGCACAGTCATGTGTTAAATGTATGATCAGCTTCGTGATCAGTGCATGATAAGCCACGTGATCAGTGCATGATCAGCCACGTGATCAGTTCATGATCAGGCACGTGATCAGTGCATGATCAGTCACGTGATCATAGCATGCGCAGTCATGTGATCAGTGCATGACAGCCACGTTATCATTGCCTTCAATTACGTGGTCAGTGAATGTGCGGTCACGTGATTCGTGCATGGGCAGACACGTGATCAGTGTATGATCAGCCACGAGTTCAGTGCATGATAGACACGTGATCAGTGCATGATAGCCACGTGATCATTGCCTACAATTACGTGAACAGTACATGTGCAGTCACGTGATCAGTGCATGATAGCCACGTGATCAGTGAATGATCAGTCACGTGATCAGTGCCTGATCAGTAACGTGATCAGTGTATGATCATCCACATGATCAGTGTATGCGCAGTCACGTGATCAGTGCATTATAGCCACGTGATCAGTTCTTGATTAGTCACATGATCAGCACCATTCAGACACGAGATCACTGCATGCTAAGTCACGTGATCAGTTCCTGATCAGCGACGTGATCAGTGTATGATCAGCCACGTGATCAGTGCATGCTCCACAACGTGATTAGTGCATGATCAGCCACTTGGTTAGTGTATGATTAACCACGTGATCAGTGCATGATCTGCCACATGATCATTGCATGGTCAGCCATGTGATCAGTGCATGCACAGTAACGTGATCCGTGTAAGATCAGCTTCGTGATCAGTGCATGATCCGCAAAGTGATTAGTGCATGATCAGCCACGTGGTTAGTGTACGATTAACCACGTAATCAGTGCATCATCTGCCTCATGATCAGTGCATGATCAGTCACATGATCATGGCATGCGAACTCATGTGATCAGGGCATGACAGCTACGCATTCAGTGCATAATCAGTCACGTGATCAATGCATGATCAGCCACCTAATCAGTGCATGATCAGCCACGTGATCACTCTATGATCAGCCACATGATCAGTGCATGCGCAGTCACGTGATCAGTTTATGATCAGCCACGTGTTCAGAGCATGATAGACACGTGATCAATGCATGATAGCTACGTCATTAGTGTAGCCTGACTCACATGAGCATTGCATGATCAGACACTTGATCAGTGCATGGTAGCCACCTGATCATTGCCTATAATTACGTGCTCAGTGCATGTGCAGTCATGTGATTAGTGCATGCGAAGACACGTGATCAGTGTATGATCAGCCACGTGTTCAGTGCATGATAGACACGTGATGAGTGCATGACAGCCACCTGATCAGAGCATGATCAGTCACGTGATCAGTGCATGCGCAGTCATGTGAAGAGTGGATGATCAGCCACGTGATCAGTGCATGATCAGCCACATGATCAGTGCATGATCAGCCATGTGATCAGTGCATGCACAGTCATGTGTTAAATGTATGATCAGCTTCGTGATCAGTGCATGATAAGCCACGTGATCAGTGCATGATCAGCCACGTGATCAGTTCATGATCAGGCACGTGATCAGTGCATGATCAGTCACGTGATCATAGCATGCGCAGTCATGTGATCAGTGCATGACAGCCACGTTATCATTGCCTTCAATTACGTGGTCAGTGAATGTGCGGTCACGTGATTCGTGCATGGGCAGACACGTGATCAGTGTATGATCAGCCACGAGTTCAGTGCATGATAGACACGTGATCAGTGCATGATAGCCACGTGATCATTGCCTACAATTACGTGAACAGTGCATGTGCAGTCACGTGATCAGTGCATGATAGCCATGTGATCAGTGAATGATCAGTCACGTGATCAGTGCCTGATCAGTAACGTGATCAGTGTATGATCATCCACATGATCAGTGTATGCGCAGTCACGTGATCAGTGCATTATAGCCACGTGATCAGTTCTTGATTAGTCACATGATCAGCACCATTCAGACACGAGATCACTGCATGCTAAGTCACGTGATCAGTTCCTGATCAGCGACGTGATCAGTGTATGATCAGCCACGTGATCAGTGCATGCTCCACAACGTGATTAGTGCATGATCAGCCACTTGGTTAGTGTATGATTAACCACGTGATCAGTGCATGATCTACCACATGATCAGTGCATGATCAGCCACGTTATCAGTGCATGCACAGTAACGTGATCCATGTAAGATCAGCTTCGTGATCAGTGCATGATCCGCAAAGTGATTAGTGCATGATCAGCCACGTGGTTAGTGTACGATTAACCACGTAATCAGTGCATCATCTGCCTCATGATCAGTGCATGATCAGTCACATGATCATGGCATGCGAACTCATGTGATCAGGGCATGACAGCTACGCATTCAGTGCATAATCAGTCACGTGATCAATGCATGATCAGCCACGTGATCACTCTATGATCAGCCACGTGATCAGTGCATGCGCAGTCACGTGATCAGTTTATGATCAGCCACGTGTTCAGAGCATGATAGACACGTGATCAATGCATGATAGCTACGTCATTAGTGTAGCATGACTCACATGAGCATTGCATGATCAGACACTTGATCAGTGCATGGTAGCCACCTGATCATTGCCTATAATTACATGCTCAGTGCATGTGCAGTCATGTGATTAGTGCATGCGAAGACACGTGTTCAGTGCATGATAGACACGTGATCAGTGCATGATAGCCACGTGATCATTGCCTACAATTACGTGAACAGTGCATGTGCAGTCACGTGATCAATGCATGATCAGCCACCTAATCAGTGCATGATCAGCCACGTGATCACTCTATGATCAGCCACATGATCAGTGCATGCGCAGTCACGTGATCAGTTTATGATCAGCCACGTGTTCAGAGCATGATAGACACTTGATCAATGCATGATAGCTACGTCATTAGTGTAGCCTGACTCACATGAGCATTGCATGATCAGACACTTGATCAGTGCATGGTAGCCACCTGATCATTGCCTATAATTACGTGCTCAGTGCATGTGCAGTCATGTGATTAGTGCATGCGAAGACACGTGATCAGTGTATGATCAGCCACGTGTTCAGTGCATGATAGACACGTGATGAGTGCATGACAGCCACCTGATCAGAGCATGATCAGTCACGTGATCAGTGCATGCGCAGACATGTGAAGAGTGTATGATCAGCCACGTGATCAGTGCATGATCAGCCACATGATCAGTGCATGATCAGCCATGTGATCAGTGCATGCACAGTCATGTGTTAAATGTATGATCAGCTTCGTGATCAGTGCATGATAAGCCACGTGATCAGTGCATGATCAGCCACGTGATCAGTTCATGATCAGGCACGTGATCAGTGCATGATCAGTCACGTGATCATAGCATGCGCAGTCATGTGATCAGTGCATGACAGCCACGTTATCATTGCCTTCAATTACGTGGTCAGTGAATGTGCAGTCACGTGATTCGTGCATGGGCAGACACGTGATCAGTGTATGATCAGCCACGAGTTCAGTGCATGATAGACACGTGATCAGTGCATGATAGCCACGTGATCATTGCCTACAATTACGTGAACAGTGCATGTGCAGTCACGTGATCAGTGCATGATAGCCACGTGATCAGTGAATGATCAGTCACGTGATCAGTGCCTGATCAGTAACGTGATCAGTGTATGATCATCCACATGATCAGTGTATGCGCAGTCACGTGATCAGTGCATTATAGCCACGTGATCAGTTCTTGATTAGTCACATGATCAGCACCATTCAGACACGAGATCACTGCATGCTAAGTCACGTGATCAGTTCCTGATCAGCGACGTGATCAGTGTATGATCAGCCACGTGATCAGTGCATGCTCCACAACGTGATTAGTGCATGATCAGCCACTTGGTTAGTGTATGATTAACCACGTGATCAGTGCATGATCTGCCACATGATCATTGCATGGTCAGCCATGTGATCAGTGCATGCACAGTAACGTGATCCGTGTAAGATCAGCTTCGTGATCAGTGCATGATCCGCAAAGTGATTAGTGCATGATCAGCCACGTGGTTAGTGTACGATTAACCACGTAATCAGTGCATCATCTGCCTCATGATCAGTGCATGATCAGTCACATGATCATGGCATGCGAACTCATGTGATCAGGGCATGACAGCTACGCATTCAGTGCATAATCAGTCACGTGATCAATGCATGATCAGCCACCTAATCAGTGCATGATCAGCCACGTGATCACTCTATGATCAGCCACATGATCAGTGCATGCGCAGTCACGTGATCAGTTTATGATCAGCCACGTGTTCAGAGCATGATAGACACGTGATCAATGCATGATAGCTACGTCATTAGTGTAGCCTGACTCACATGAGCATTGCATGATCAGACACTTGATCAGTGCATGGTAGCCACCTGATCATTGCCTATAATTACGTGCTCAGTGCATGTGCAGTCATGTGATTAGTGCATGCGAAGACACGTGATCAGTGTATGATCAGCCACGTGTTCAGTGCATGATAGACACGTGATGAGTGCATGACAGCCACCTGATCAGAGCATGATCAGTCACGTGATCAGTGCATGCGCAGTCATGTGAAGAGTGGATGATCAGCCACGTGATCAGTGCATGATCAGCCACATGATCAGTGCATGATCAGCCATGTGATCAGTGCATGCACAGTCATGTGTTAAATGTATGATCAGCTTCGTGATCAGTGCATGATAAGCCACGTGATCAGTGCATGATCAGCCACGTGATCAGTTCATGATCAGGCACGTGATCAGTGCATGATCAGTCACGTGATCATAGCATGCGCAGTCATGTGATCAGTGCATGACAGCCACGTTATCATTGCCTTCAATTACGTGGTCAGTGAATGTGCGGTCACGTGATTCGTGCATGGGCAGACACGTGATCAGTGTATGATCAGCCACGAGTTCAGTGCATGATAGACAGGTGATCAGTGCATGATAGTCACGTGATCATTGCCTACAATTAGGTGAACAGTGCATGTGCAGTCACGTGATCAGTGCATGATAGCCACGTGATCAGTGAATGATCAGTCACGTGATCAGTGCCTGATCAGTAACGTGATCAGTGTTGATCATCCACATGATCATTGCATGCGCAGTCACGTGATCAGTGCATTATAGCCACGTGATCAGTTCTTGATTAGTCACATGATCAGCACCATTCAGACACGAGATCACTGCATGCTAAGTCACGTGATCAGTTCCTGATCAGCGACGTGATCAGTGTATGATCAGCCACATGATCAGTGCATGCGCAGTCACGTGATCAGTTTATGATCAGCCACGTGCTCAGTGCATGATAGACACGTGATCAGTGCATGATAGCCACGTGATCATTGCCTACAATTACGTGTACAGTGCATGTGCAGTCACGTGATCAATGCATGATCAGCCACCTAATCAGTGCATGATCAGCCACGTGATCACTCTATGATCAGCCACATGATCAGTGCATGCGCAGTCACGTGATCAGTTTATGATCAGCCACGTGTTCAGAGCATGATAGACACGTGATCAATGCATGATAGCTACGTCATTAGTGTAGCCTGACTCACATGAGCATTGCATGATCAGACACTTGATCAGTGCATGGTAGCCACCTGATCATTGCCTATAATTACGTGCTCAGTGCATGTGCAGTCATGTGATTAGTGCATGCGAAGACACGTGATCAGTGTATGATCAGCCACGTGTTCAGTGCATGATAGACACGTGATGAGTGCATGACAGCCACCTGATCAGAGCATGATCAGTCACGTGATCAGTGCATGCGCAGTCATGTGAAGAGTGTATGATCAGCCACGTGATCAGTGCATGATCAGCCACATGATCAGTGCATGATCAGCCATGTGATCAGTGCATGCACAGTCATGTGTTAAATGTATGATCAGCTTCGTGATCAGTGCATGATAAGCCACGTGATCAGTGCATGATATCCACGTGATCAGTGCAGGATAGCCACGTGATCACTTCATGATTATTCACGTGATCTGTACATGATCAGTCACGTGATACGTGTGTGATCAGCCACCGGATCAGTGCGTGATGAGCCATGTGATCAGTGCAGGATCAATTATGTGATTAGTGCATGATCAGTCACGTGATCAGTGCATGATCAGCCACGTGATCAGTGCATGATCAGCCAAATAATAAGTGCATGATCAATTACGTGATCAGTGCATGATCAGCCACGTGATCGGTGCATGATCAGTCACGTGATCAGTACATGATCAGTCACGTGAACAGTGCATGATCATTTACGTGATCTGTGCATGATCAGTCACGTGACCAGTATATGGTAGCTATGTGATCATTCCATGACGAGCCACGTGAGCAGTGCATGATAGAAACGTGATGTGTGCATGATGAGTTACGTGAGCAGAGTATGATCAGCCACGTGATCAGTGCATGAGTGCCACGTGATCAGTGCATGTTATGTCACGTGACAGGTGTGTGATCAGCCACGTGAACAGTGCATGTTCAGCCACGTATTCAGTGCATGATAGCCACGTGATCAGTGCATGATCAGTTACGTGAGCAGTGTATGATCAGCCACGTGATCAGTGCATGGTCAGACACGTGAACAGTGTATGATCAGCCACGTGATCAGTGCATGATATCCATGTGATCAGTGCATGATGAATCACGTGATCAGTGTATGATCAGCCACGTGAACAGTGCATGCTCAGTCACGTGATCCGGGCCTGCTGAGCTGCGTGATTAGTGTCTGCTCATCTGCTTGACAATTGCCAGCTGAGCTGCACGATTCCTGCCTGTCATCTGCTTGACAATTGCCAGCTGTGCTGTGTAATTCCTGCCTGCTCAGCTGCTTGATTATTGCCAGCTGAGCAGCATGATTCCTCACAGCTGAGTTCCATGATTATTGCCTGCTGACTGTTTGATTCGTGCCTACTCAGCTCTTTGTTTATTGCCTCCAGAGGCACATGATCAGTGTATGATAGCAAACATGATCAGCGCATGATCAGTCACATGATCAGCGCCATTAAGTCACGTGATCACTACATGATAGTCATGTGATCAGTCCATGCTCAGTCACGGTATCAGTGCATGATCAGCCACGTGATCAGTGCATGATCTGTCACATGATTAGTGTATGATCATCCACGTGATCAGTGCATGATATAGACGTGATCAGTGCATGATCAGTCTCGTGATCAGTGCATGATAGCCACGTGATCAGTGCATGATCAGTCACCTGACGGGTGTATGATCATTCACGTGACCTGTACATGGTAGCTACATGATCATTGCATGGTCAGCCAAGTGAGTAGTGCATGATAGCCACGTGATCACTGCATGACAGGCCACATGAGCAATGCATGATAGCCACGTGATCAGTGCATGATCAGACACGAGATCATTGCATGATCAGTCACGTGATCAGTGCATGATCAGCCACGTGATCAGTGCATGACCAGGCACGTGATCAGTGTATGTCCAGCCAAGTGATCAGTGCATTATAGCCACGTCATCAGTGCATGATCAGTCACATGATCAGTGCATGATCAGTCACGTGATAGGTGTGTGATCATCCACGTGAACAGTGCATGCTCAGTCACGTGATCAGGGCCTGCTGAGCTGCGTGATTACTGTCTGCTCATCTGCTTGACAATTTCCAGCTGAGCTGCACGATTCCTGCCTGTCATCTCCTTGACAATTGCCACCTGTGCTGCGTAATTCCTGCCTGCTCATCTACTTGATTATTGCCAGCTGAGCAGCATGATTTCTCAGAGGTGAGTTCCATGATTATAGCCTGCTGACTGATTCCTGCCTACTCAGCTCTATGTTCATTGCCTCCAGAGGCACATGATCAGTGTGTGACACCAAACATGATCAGCACATGATCAGTCACATGATCAATGCATGATAAGCCAGGTGAACAGTGCATGATCAATTCTGTGATCAGTGCATGATCAGTCATGTGACCAGTACATGGTAGCTGCGTGATCATTGCATGATCAGCCACGTGAGCAGTGCATGATAGCCACGTGATCAGTGCATGATCAGTCACGTGATCTGTGCATGATCAGTCACGTGATCAGTGCATGATCAGTCACGTGATCTGTGCATGATCAGCCACGTGATCAGTGCATGATAGCCACGTGATCAGTGCATGATCAGTCACGTGATACGTGTGTGATCAGCCACATGATCAGTGCATGATATCCACGTGATCAGTGCAGGATAGCCACGTGATCACTTCATGATTATTCACGTGATCTGTACATGATCAGTCACGTGATACGTGTGTGATCAGCCACCGGATCAGTGCGTGATGAGCCATGTGATCAGTGCAGGATCAATTGTGTGATCAGTGCATGATCAGTCACGTGATCAGTGCATGATAGCCACGTGATCAGTTCTTGATTAGTCACATGATCAGCACCATTCAGACACGAGATCACTGCATGCTAAGTCACGTGATCAGTTCATGATCAATGACGTGATCAGTGCATGATCAGCGACGTGATCAGTGCATGATCAGCCACTGGATCTCTGTATGATCAGCCACGTGATCAGTGCATGTGCAGTCACGTGATCAGTGTATGATCAGCCACGTGTTCAGGGCCTGATAGCCAAGTGATCAATGCATGATAGCTAAGTGATCAGTGCATGCTCAGCCACATGATCAGTGCATGATCAGCCATGTGATCAGTGCATGCACAGTCATGTGTTAAGTGTATGATCAGCTTCGTCATCAGTGCATGATCAGCCACGTGATCAGTGCATGATCAGGCACGTGATCAGTGCATGATCAGTCACGTGATCATAGCATGTGCAGTCATGTGATCAGTGCATGACAGCTACGCCAACAGTGCATAATCAGTTACATGATCAATGCATGATCAGCCACGTGATCAGTGCATGATAGCCATGTAAACAGTGCATGAACACGTACGTGTTCAGTTAATGCACAGTCATGTGATCAGTGCATGATAGACACGTGATCAGTGTATGATCAACCACGTGATTAGTGCATAATCCGCACCGTGATTACTGCATGATCAGCCACGTGATCAGTGTATGATCAGCCAAGTGATCAGTGCAATATGAGCCACGTGATCATTGCATGCAGAGTCATGTGATCAGTGTATGATCAGCTTCCTGATCAGTGCATGTTCAGCCACGTGATCAGTGCATGGTCAGGCTCGTGATCAGTGCATGATCAGTCATGTGATCATTGTATGATCATCCACGTGATCAGTGCATGATCAGCCACGTGATCAGTGCATGCACAGTAACGTGATCCGTGTAAGATCAGCTTCGTGATAAGTGCATGATCAGCCACGTGATCAGGGTATGATCAGCCACGTGATCAGTGCACGATCACCAAGTGAGCAGTGGATCATAAGCCATGTGATTAGTGCATGCATTGTCACGTGATCAGTGTATGATCAGCTTCGTGATCAATGCATAATCAGCCACGTGATCAGTGCATGATCAGGCACGTGATTAGTGGATGATCAGCCACGTGATCAGTGCATGATCAGCGACGTGATCAGTGCATGATCAGTCACGTGATCAGTGCATGATAGCCATGTGTTCAGTGCATGATAGCTACGTGATCTGTGCATGATCAGCCACGTAATCAGTGCATGATCAGCCACATGATCACTGTATGATCAGCCACGTGATCAGTGCATGTGCAATCACGTGATCAGTGTATGATCATCCACGTGTTGAGTGCATGATAGCCAAGTGATCAATGCATGATATCTACGTGATCAGTGCATGCTCAGTCACATGAGGAGTGCATGATCAGCCCCGTGATCAGTGCATGACATCCACGTTATCATTGCCTTCAATTACGTGGTCAGTGAATGTGCAGTCACGTGATTCGTGCATGGGCAGACACGTGATCAGTGTATGATCAGCCACGAGTTCAGTGCATGATAGACACGTGATCAGTGCATGATAGCCACGTGATCATTGCCTACAATTACGTGAACAGTGCATGTGCAGTCACGTGATCAGTGCATGATCAGCGACGTGATCGGTGCATGATCAGCCACTGGATCTCTGTATGATCAGCCACGTGATCAGTGCATGTGCAGTCACGTGATCAGTGTATGATCAGCCATATGATCATTGCATGCGCAGTCACGTGATCAGTGCATGATAGCCACGTGATCAGTTCTTGATTAGTCACATGATCAGCACCATTCAGACACGAGATCACTGCATGCTAAGTCACGTGATCAGTTCCTGATCAGCGACGTGATCAGTGTATGATCAGCCACATGATCAGTGCATGCGCAGTCACGTGATCAGTTTATGATCAGCCACGTGCTCAGTGCATGATAGACACGTGATCAGTGCATGATAGCCACGTGATCATTGCCTACAATTACGTGAACAGTGCATGTGCAGTCACGTGATCAATGCATGATCAGCCACCTAATCAGTGCATGATCAGCCACGTGATCACTCTATGATCAGCCACATGATCAGTGCATGCGCAGTCACGTGATCAGTTTATGATCAGCCACGTGTTCAGAGCATGATAGACACGTGATCAATGCATGATAGCTACGTCATTAGTGTAGCCTGACTCACATGAGCATTGCATGATCAGACACTTGATCAGTGCATGGTAGCCACCTGATCATTGCCTATAATTACGTGCTCAGTGCATGTGCAGTCATGTGATTAGTGCATGCGAAGACACGTGATCAGTGTATGATCAGCCACGTGTTCAGTGCATGATAGACACGTGATGAGTGCATGACAGCCACCTGATCAGAGCATGATCAGTCACGTGATCAGTGCATGCGCAGTCATGTGAAGAGTGGAATGATCAGCCACGTGATCAGTGCATGATCAGCCACATGATCAGTGCATGATCAGCCATGTGATCAGTGCATGCACAGTCATGTGTTAAATGTATGATCAGCTTCGTGATCAGTGCATGATAAGCCACGTGATCAGTGCATGATCAGCCACGTGATCAGTTCATGATCAGGCACGTGATCAGTGCATGATCAGTCACGTGATCATAGCATGCGCAGTCATGTGATCAGTGCATGACAGCCACGTTATCATTGCCTTCAATTACGTGGTCAGTGAATGTGCGGTCACGTGATTCGTGCATGGGCAGACACGTGATCAGTGTATGATCAGCCACGAGTTCAGTGCATGATAGACACGTGATCAGTGCATGATTAGCCACGTGATCATTGCCTACAATTACGTGAACAGTACATGTGCAGTCACGTGATCAGTGCATGATAGCCACGTGATCAGTGAATGATCAGTCACGTGATCAGTGCCTGATCAGTAACGTGATCAGTGTATGATCATCCACATGATCAGTGTATGCGCAGTCACGTGATCAGTGCAGTTATAGCCACGTGATCAGTTCTTGATTAGTCACATGATCAGCACCATTCAGACACGAGATCACTGCATGCTAAGTCACGTGATCAGTTCCTGATCAGCGACGTGATCAGTGTATGATCAGCCACGTGATCAGTGCATGCTCCACAACGTGATTAGTGCATGATCAGCCACTTGGTTAGTGTATGATTAACCACGTGATCAGTGCATGATCTGCCACATGATCATTGCATGGTCAGCCATGTGATCAGTGCATGCACAGTAACGTGATCCGTGTAAGATCAGCTTCGTGATCAGTGCCATGATCCGCAAAGTGATTAGTGCATGATCAGCCACGTGGTTAGTGTACGATTAACCACGTAATCAGTGCATCATCTGCCTCATGATCAGTGCATGATCAGTCACATGATCATGGCATGCGAACTCATGTGATCAGGGCATGACAGCTACGCATTCAGTGCATAATCAGTCACGTGATCAATGCATGATCAGCCACCTAATCAGTGCATGATCAGCCACGTGATCACTCTATGATCAGCCACATGATCAGTGCATGCGCAGTCACGTGATCAGTTTATGATCAGCCACGTGTTCAGAGCATGATAGACACGTGATCAATGCATGATAGCTACGTCATTAGTGTAGCCTGACTCACATGAGCATTTGCATGATCAGACACTTGATCAGTGCATGGTAGCCACCTGATCATTGCCTATAATTACGTGCTCAGTGCATGTGCAGTCATGTGATTAGTGCATGCGAAGACACGTGATCAGTGTATGATCAGCCACGGTGTTCAGTGCATGAATAGACACGTGATGAGTGCATGACAGCCACCTGATCAGAAGCATGGAATCAGTTCACGTGATCAGTGCAATGACCGCAGTCATGTTGAAGAGTGGATGATCAGCCACGTGATCAGTGGCCATGATCAAGCCACATGATCAGTGCATGATCAGCCATGTGGATCAGTGCAGCACAGTCATGTGTTAAATGTATGATCAGCTTCGTGATCAGTGCATGATAAGCCACGTGATCAGTGCATGATCAGCCCACGTGATCAGTTCATGATCAGGCACGTGATCAGTGCATGATCAGTCACGTGATCATAGCATGCGCAGTCATGTGATCAGTGCATGACAGCCACGTTATCATTGCCTTCAATTACGTGGTCATGGAATGTGCGGTCACGTGATTCGTGCATGGGCAGACACGTGGATCAGTGTATGATCAGCCACGAGTTCAGTGCATGATAGACACGTGATCAGTGCATGATAGCCACGTGATCATTGCCTACAATTACGTGAACAGTGCATGTGCAGTCACGTGATCAGTGCATAGATAAGCCAAAACGGTGATCCACGTGACATGATCAGTCACGTGATCATTGCCTTGAATCAGTAACGTGACAGTGTAATGATCATCCACATGGATCAGTGTATGCGCAGTCACGTGATCAGTGCATTATAGCCACGTGATCAGTTCTTGATTAGTCACATGATCAGCACCATTCAGACACGAGATCACTGCATGCTAAGTCACGTGAT
Organism: Bos taurus; assembly: GCF_002263795.3. Taxonomy (NCBI): domain Eukaryota; kingdom Metazoa; phylum Chordata; class Mammalia; order Artiodactyla; family Bovidae; genus Bos; species Bos taurus. Next base: position 4,512 of record NW_020191944.1, on the reverse strand, counting down.
CAGTTCCTGATCAGCGACGTGATCAGTGTATGATCAGCCACATGATCAGTGCATGCTCCACAACGTGATTAGTGCATGATCAGCCACTTGGTTAGTGTATGATTAACCACGTGATCAGTGCATGATCTGCCACATGATCAGTGCATGATCAGCCACGTGATCAGTGCATGCACAGTAACGTGATCCATGTAAGATCAGCTTCGTGATCAGTGCATGATCCGCAAAGTGATTAGTGCATGATCAGCCACGTGGTTAGTGTACGATTAACCACGTAATCAGTGCATCATCTGCCTCATGATCAGTGCATGATCAGTCACATGATCATGGCATGCGAACTCATGTGATCAGGGCATGACAGCTACGCATTCAGTGCATAATCAGTCACGTGATCAATGCATGATCAGCCACCTAATCAGTGCATGATCAGCCACGTGATCACTCTATGATCAAGCCACCGTGATCAGTGCGAGCGGCAGTCACGTGATCAGTTTATGATCAGCCACGTGTTCAGAGCATGATAGACACGTGATCAATGCATGATAGCTACGTCATTAGTGTAGCCTGACTCACATGAGCATTGCAATGATCAGACACTTGATCAGTGCATGGTAGCCAACCTGATCATTGCCTTAATTACGTGCTCAGTGCATGTGCAGTCATGTGATTAGTGCATGCGAAGACACGTGATCAGTGTATTGATCAGCCACGTGTTCAGTGCATGATAGACACGTGATGAGTGCATGACAGCACCTGATCAGAGCATGATCAGTCACGTGATACAGTGCCATGCGCAGTCATGTGAAGAGTGGATGATCAGCCACGTGATCAGTGCATGATCAGCCACATGATCAGTGCATTGATCAGCTCATGGTGATCAGTGCTGCACCAGTCATGTGTTAAATGTATGATCAGCTTCGTGATCCAGTGCATGATAAGCCACATGATCAGTGCATGATATCCACGTGATCAGTGCATGATAGCCACGTGATCACTTCATGATTATTCACGTGATCTGTACATGATCAGTCACGTGATACGTGTGTGATCAGCCACCGGATCAGTGCGTGATGAGCCATGTGATCATTGCAGGATCAATTATGTGATCAGTGCATGATCAGTCACGTGATCAGTGCATGATCAGTCACGTGATCAGTGTATGATCAGCCACGTGATCAGTGCATGATCAGCCAAATGATAAGTGCATGATCAATTACGTGATCAGTGCATGATCAGCCACGTGATCGGTGCATGATCAGTCACGTGATCAGTACATGATCAGTCACGTGAACAGTGCATGATCATTTACGTGATCTGTGCATGATCAGTCACGTGACCAGTATATGGTAGCTACGTGATCATTCCATGACGAGCCACGTGAGCAGTGCATGATAGAAACGTGATGTGTGCATGATGAGTTACGTGAGCAGAGTATGATCAGCCACGTGATCAGTGCATGAGTGCCACGTGATCAGTGCATGTTATGTCACGTGACAGGTGTGTGATCAGCCACGTGAACAGTGCATGTTCAGCCACGTATTCAGTGCATGATAGCCACGTGATCAGTGCATGATCAGTTACGTGAGCAGTGTATGATCAGCCACGTGATCAGTGCATGGTCAGACACGTGAACAGTGTATGATCAGCCACGTGATCAGTGCATGATATCCATGTGATCAGTGCATGATCAATCACGTGATCAGTGTATGATCAGCCACGTGAACAGTGCATGCTCAGTCACGTGATCCGGGCCTGCTGAGCTGCGTGATTAGTGTCTGCTCATCTGCTTGACAATTGCCAGCTGAGCTGCACGATTCCTGCCTGTCATCTGCTTGACAATTGCCAGCTGTGCTGTGTAATTCCTGCCTGCTCAGCTGCTTGATTATTGCCAGCTGAGCAGCATGATTCCTCACAGCTGAGTTCCATGATTATTGCCTGCTGACTGTTTGATTCGTGCCTACTCAGCTCTTTGTTTATTGCCTCCAGAGGCACATGATCAGTGTATGATAGCAAACATGATCAGCGCATGATCAGTCACATGATCAGCGCCATTAAGTCACGTGATCACTACATGATAGTCATGTGATCAGTCCATGCTCAGTCACGGTATCAGTGCATGATCAGCCACGTGATCAGTGCATGATCTGTCACATGATTAGTGTATGATCATCCACGTGATCAGTGCATGGGCAGTCATGTGATCAGTGCATGATATAGACGTGATCAGTGCATGATCAGTCTCGTGATCAGTGCATGATAGCCACGTGATCAGTGCATGATCAGTCACCTGATGGGTGTATGATCATTCACGTGACCTGTACATGGTAGCTACATGATCATTGCATGATCAGCCAAGTGAGTAGTGCATGATAGCCACGTGATCACTGCATGACAGGCCACGTGAGCAATGCATGATAGCCACGTGATCAGTGCATGATCAGACACGAGATCATTGCATGATCAGTCACGTGATCAGTGCATGATCAGCCACGTGATCAGTGCATGACCAGGCACGTGATCAGTGTATGTCCAGCCAAGTGATCAGTGCATTATAGCCACGTCATCAGTGCATGATCAGTCACATGATCAGTGCATGATCAGTCACGTGATAGGTGTGTGATCATCCACGTGAACAGTGCATGCTCAGTCACGTGATCAGGGCCTGCTGAGCTGCGTGATTACTGTCTGCTCATCTGCTTGACAATTTCCAGCTGAGCTGCACGATTCCTGCCTGTCATCTCCTTGACAATTGCCACCTGTGCTGCGTAATTCCTGCCTGCTCATCTACTTGATTATTGCCAGCTGAGCAGCATGAATTCTCAGACGTGAGTTCCATGATTATAGCCTGCTGACTGATTCCTGCCTACTCAGCTCTATGTTCATTGCTCCAGAGGCACATGATCAGTGTGTGACACCAAACATGATCAGCACATGATCAGTCACATGATCAATGCATGATAAGCCAGGTGAACAGTGCATGATCAATTATGTGATCAGTGCATGATCAGTCATGTGACCAGTACATGGTAGCTGCGTGATCATTGCCATGATCAGCCACGTGAGCAGTGCATTGATCACGCCACGTGACTCAGCTAGCAGATAGCCACTGATCATGCCTTCACACGTGATCTGTGCAATGATCAGTCACAGGGATCTTGTGGCATGACCAGTCACGTGATCATAGCAATGATCAATTAACCATGATCAGTGCCATGATCAAGTCCACGTGACCAGTGCATGGTAGCATACGTGATCCCATTGCAATGAATCAAGCCGAACGTGATCAGTGCATGATAGCCACGTGATCAGTGCATGGAATAGCCATCGGTGGAATCAGTGCATGATCAGTCACCGTGATACGTTGTGTGATCAATCACCACATTGATCAGTGCAATCGATATCTCACGTGAATCAGGCAGCGATAGCCAGTGATCACTTCATGATTTAATTCACGTGATCTGGATACTATGATCAGTCCGTGAATACTGTGTTGATCAGCCACCTGGAATTTCAGTGCGTGATTGAGCCATGTGATCAGTGCAGATTCAATTGTGTGATCAGTGCCGATGATCAGTCACGTGCATGTGTTCAGTTGCATGTCAGTCACCGTTGATGTGTATGATCGCCACTATTGTATTCAGTGCAGGATCATGCCAAAATGATCAAGTGCATGATCATTCGTGATCAGTGATGATTCAGCCGTGATCGTGTTGATGATCGTCACAGGAATCAGTACATGATCGAGTCACTGTGTACAGTGCATGATCATTTACGTGAATCTGTGCATGATCAGGTCATGTGTACAGTTTAAGGTGGTAGCTAGTTGATCATTCCATGACGAAGCACTCCGTGGCAGTGATAGATAGGTAAACGTGAATGTGTGTACATGTATGAGGTTTACGTGAGCAGAGTAATTGATCAGCACGTGCACAGTGCATGTAGTGCACTGTGTTATCAGTGACATGTTATGTCAGTGATCAGGTTGTGTTATCAGCCACTGTGAATCAGTTGCAATGTTCAGCACGTATATCAAGTGCTCTGATAGTCCATCGTTGCGATACGTGCCATGATGCCAGTGATTTCATGACAGTCACGTGACAGTGTATTCACCAGGATTGCATGAAAAGCCACGTGTATCAGTGCATGTGTCCGAGCACGTGACATGTAGGCCGTAGTGAGTCAGCCACGTGATCGTGACATGATATCCACGTGATCAGTGCATGATCAGACATATCACCTGATGATCAGTCAGTAGATGTGTGATCAGCCACGGAACAAGTGCATGCTCAGTCCACGTGATCAGGGACCTTGCTGAGCTGCGTGATTAGTGCTCTGTCTCATTCTGCTTGACAATTGCCAGCTGAGCTGCACGATTCTGCCTGTCATCTCTTGAAATTGCCACCTGTGCTGTTGTATTGTAATTCCATGCCTGCTCAGCATGACTTGATTATTCTAGCTGAGCAGCATGATTCCTCACCAGCTGAAGTTCATGATTAATTTATCTCTCTCTTTTTT
>NW_020191943.1:0-16046 GCF_002263795.3 Bos taurus | reverse complement strand
AAAATCTATTTTGATTTGGGGCTCCTCAGCTCGCTAGTTATTTTAAAAAAGCTCCCTCAGGTGATTTTAGGGATCTTTATCATATTGTCAGCAACGTATCAAACAAAGCACATTTCCGTTAAATATTACATAAGGAGGTAGAGCAAAACACAATGTGTGCACATATGGATATAAATCAGCAATGTGACCAGAGTATTGACATTGCCATCTGACTAATTCACAGTCCTAGATGTGATAGATTAACGTTTCCTATGAACATCTAAAAGAAGTAAGTAGATCTCTTATGAAGTTTTCCAGCTAGAATGCTAATGAAATGGTCTCTTCAGTGAGATGTATCCCTCTTCAATTATACAAGTTGAAGAGCGATGCAGCGTACTTATGCGTCTTGAGAGACACAATTGCATAGTATATCAAATCAGCAGCATCCGTTTTCGGACACTAAATCATCACTCTCAATGCTCGTGTAAGGTAAGTCTTGCACCTGATTTTTCCACCGATGTTACCTTAGTGAATTGTTGGCACCTTCTTTAGCGTTTTGGCCCATTGTTATTTTAAAATTTTCACTACAATTTTCTAACTGTATTTACTTTTATGTTGTTAAATTTAAAATTTATTTCTTAAGACTTCACCAATAATTATTCTGTTTACTAATGGACTCTGCACCTATTTATCAATTCGATTAATGAAGTCGTCCATCAAAAGCAAACACGTGGTTCCCAATTTCTGAACCTTGCGTCTCCTCACCCCCTCCGCCATACCATCCTCGGTCGTCCAGTGCACCAGTCCATCATGCAATCGCATAGCGTCTTGCATTCTGCGAACCTAGTTAGAGCTCAGTGACCATCGATTCATCATTGATTGATTAGTTATATTTCAAGGCATATTTCATGCCATTTTCCAAATCAATATCACCTCTCCCTCCTCCCAACAGGAGGTCTCCAAAAGAGACTGGTAGATGGAACAGCGCGCACGTGATGGTCTTTCAGTGCTGTCTCGTATACAGGGTACTCGTTACCGATCTTCTCAAAATTCTGATACAAAAGTGCGTTAGTACCTACGGCTTGTTACTTTGGGAGGATGTTTGTATCTTCTTTATGCGCTTACCTACTCAAGCTCTCGTATAACGTCAATATTGCCTACAGTGTGCGATACACTCATATGAACAGATTCAATGTATGGCATTTATGGCGGTACATACACACTCCATTGGTATACTGTAGCACTGCCTTTCTTATCATTCATCTCTGATGGACATGCTAGGTTGCCTTCCATGCCTGGCTATTATAACAGTGCTGCGATTGAACATGGAGAACGTGTCCTCTTTCCCTGTCTGTTCCTCAGTGTGTTGCCAGCAGTGGGATTCGCTGGATCATCAAGGCAGTCTAATTGCCCTAGGACTTTTATTTTAAGGAACCTCAGGCCCCATGCAACTGTTCTCCATAGTGGCTGTCCTAGTTGCATTCCACAAGCAGATGTAAGAGGGTTCCCTTTTACACATCACCACACCCTCCCCACTGACTATCCAGCAATTTATTGCTTGTAGACTTTTGGATCGGCAGCCATTCTGACTGTCGGAATGGTACACAATCATAGTGGTTTTTGATTTGCATTTCTCTGATAATGAGTGGATGTTGAGCACTTTTTCGAATGTGCTGTTGTTAGCCCATCTGTATGCTCTTCTTTGGAAAAAACCCCCGAAAGAAGTTGGCACCTCAAAATGATTAATAAGTTCATGAACCACCTGCTATGACTTCTTTCGAAAAAAGGCTGCTAAGAACCCAACAGAATCTAGATACTTTAAGAATTTGTCGTCACATTTCCTGCAGGTAGGATTTCTTCCTTGACTTAGGGGAAACTTTATTTTGTAGTTGTTGCTGTTTAATTTAGAGATTGCCCAATTGCCAAACATGGGATTGCAATTGGCTATATGGAGGGACTTCTTATTTATTACGTGAATGGGAATTTCGAGCCTAAGTCTTCAAGAGAGAACGTGTCCAGTTCTGTCAATGATTCATGAAGCATGTATCCTGTCAGTACGAAGACGATAATAAACATACCTAGAAGACTTCTATAAGTGTCTCCATCGGTTTCGACTGTTATACCTCATGCTGCTATGAGTAAGTAAGTACTTTGAGGAAAATACATTCAGTGTGAGTAGAGGTGCTTGATCAGGAATTCTAAAGCTAGCTGAGAAAGGCCGAGAGCATGTGGATGGATCATTATATGTTCAATACAGCCAACGGATTCGCTTGAGTCCTATGCTTAAAGTGCGTAGACCCACTCTGCACCTTATGAGTAAGATCCGGCTATAAGTTTAGGTCGAGCTAAGAGTAATAGATGTCTAAGCCACAGAACATATAGACACATAAGTTGATATAAGGATACCGCAACACAGAGCAAATGCTGCAATCTACAGGAAATTCTCTAGGCTCTTCAGTGAAAGAACAGAGTCCCTAGGAGTACATTCGCGAGCTACAGATTACAATGAGAGAGCACACAAAGTAGCCACCAATCTATTCTATGCATAATGCACACTGCACTAGAGAGACTCACAGCTAACATGAATCTCCATTCTCATATCTAACTAAAAATCCTTCTTAGAATTGCTAGGGAAATAGAAGTACGTGTGTTATCTCCGTTTTACAGTGAGAATAGAATCTGTTAAGGCCCAGAAAAGTCAAGCAAAACTAATCAAGGATTCACCAAGCACTTTAAGAGACGACGAAGACAAGATATAACATCACATGGCATCAAGAAAACTCTGGTAGAAGTGTAGGACATGAACCGTGCCTATCACAAAAGTGGATGCTAGCAATAGAGTATAAAGCACATGGAAGAAATGCACCACAAATCTTAAACTTTCTGCCGCAGGTGCAACATTACGAGTCATATATTGCACCTCTGGGGAGTCATATTCACATTGTGGACCTCCATCCACCTATTGCAAAATGGTATAATTAACATCACTCATTATCAGAGAAATGCAAATCAAAAACCACTATGAGGTACTATTTCACGCCAGTCAGAATGACTGGCAATCCAAAAGTCTACAAGCAATAAATGCTGAAGAGGGTGTGGAGAAAAGGGAACCCTCTTACACTGTTGGTGGGAATGCAAACTAGTACAGCCACTATGGAGAAAGTGTGGAGATTCTTAAAAAAACTGGAAATAGAACTGCCTTATCGATCCTGCTATACACACTGAGGAAACCAGAAGGGAAAGAGACACGTGTACCCCAATGTTCATCGCAGCACTGTTTGATAATAGCCAGGACATGGAAGCAACCTAGATGTCCATCAGCCAGATGATGGATAAGAAGCTGTGGTACATATACACAATGGAGTATTACTCAGCCATTAAAAAGATATACATTTGAATCAGTCCTAATGAGGTGGATGAAACGTGGAGCTATTATACAACAGTGAGTAAGCCAGAAAGAAAAACACCAATACAGTATACTGGAATGCATATATATGGGAATTCAGAAAGATGGTAAAGTAACCCTGTATACGAGACACAGCAAAATAGAACTGGTATAGAACAGTCTTATTGGACTTGTGGGAGAGGGAGAGGGGTGGATGATTTTGGAGAATGGCAATTGAAATACGTATAATATCATATATGGAACGAGTACCACCAGGTCCAGGGTTGTGATGGCCCGATACTGGGATGCTTGGGGCTAGTACACTGGGGACGACCCAGAGGGATGGGTTATGGGAGGGAGGAGGGAGGGGGTTCAGAATGGGGAACACAATGTATACCTGTGGCAGATTCATTTTGATGATATGGCAAAACCAATACAATATTGTAAAGTTATAAAATTAAATTAAAAACAACAACGAAAAACACCACACCACAAAAATACCTTCATGGAAACATTTAGGAGTTGTGTGTTGACCAAATAGCTGAGTCGCTCAGCTAGCCAAGTTAACACATAAAATTAACCATTCTAGTAGACCTTTTGGTTTTCATTCTTGAGGTTTGGGACCCACTGAAAGGGATTTCAATAGAGGAAAAACATGGTCATACTTGATTTTGTTATTGTTTTTTAAAAGCACCTGGATTCGGAGGGTTATAATTGGCATCAATAAACTTTGCATATCTAAAGTACAACTACTTCCTGAAGTTTTGACATTTATATAGCTCATTAACGATTATGAATTTTCATAATGCCTACCACTGCTCTCTCTTTACCCTCCCATCTGTCCACAGGGAAAACATAATCTGTTTCCTGTCGTATGGTTTAGTTTGCCATCTCTATAAGTTAATTTAAGAAGCTTATTTTCGTGTATTACAGTTGTGTTCTCTCTTCGCTTTCTTTCACTCAGCATAAGCACTTTGAGATTCATTCGTGTTGTATCTGTGCATCAAGTACTTCATTTTTAAAAATTGGTGAATAGTATTCCATTGTATGAACGCATACCACAGATTTTTTTGATGGGTATGTGGGCTGTTCCCAAGTTTCTGGCTATTAATAAAGCTGTTAAAAATTCTTGTGTAAGTCTATGTATAGGTATATGCATTCATTTTCCCTGACAGATACCTAATCATGCAGGTAGTATATGTTAACTTCCCCTCTTTTCACTACTTCTATTTTTAAATATTTATTGGAATATAGTTATGTTCAATGTTGTGTTAATTTCTGCTGTTCAGCAAACTGAATCAGTATACATATACACATATCCACTTTTTAAGATTCTTTACCCATATAGGTCATCACAGAGTTGAGTAGAGTTCCCTGTACTATGCAGTAGGTCCTTATTAGTTATCTTTTTTGTATATATTTATTTGGTATATATTTAAGTGGTATATATTTGGTAATATATAAAAAATTTCCAAAACTGTTTATTGTCCTGCAAGCAGTTTATATGAGTTCCAGTTGTCATAGCTTCAACAACATTTTATATCAGCAGTCCTTTCCGTTTTAGCCATTCTAATGGGTGTAAAGTAGTACAAACCAGTTTACAGACCTGGAGCCACTTTATTGGACAAATGTCTGGGTTTCTGAAGAAAAAGTAATCTTGTAACACTGGCTATTTTCTGAGATCCCTTGATTCTCCCTATCTCGTGCCCTGAATTTTTTATCAGACCCCGGAACTTTTCAACCATTTACCTGCCATTCAGTTTGCATTAACATTTTTTTTTTCTACGCTCCTCCCACTTGAGTATGTGTTCTACAAAAGGGATTATTTCTGCTGATATTATTTGCTGTTTTGTCTCCAGAGCATAAAACAGTGTTTCTTAAAGAGAGTCTGAATGATTATTTAAGTGGAACGATATAATGAATAAATGACAGCATGAATTCATTCAACAATTACAAATCAGAATTGTCTATTGTGAGCCATAGCTGATGCCCTTAGTGATACAAGAAGACATTGACAACAAACCCCTACCATGTTCTTAAGCTTTCAATTATGTGCTCACGCAAGCATCCTTCAAACTCAATGAAGAATATGAATCATTGTTTCCAAGTTGAAGAAACTAAATCTGAGCTCTTCGATAACGTTGCTCAGGTGTGCTCTCTTACTAGAGGGAGAGCCCTGAGTCTTTTTTTCCAGAGTTTATAGATTCAATGAAAGTGAATGTGAAAGTCGCTCAGTTTGTGTCTGACTCTGCAACCCCAGGGACCATACAGTCCTTGAAATTCTCCAGGACAGAATACAGGATTGTAGCCTCTCCCTTCTCCAGGGAATCTTCCCAACACAGGTATCAAGCCCCACTCTCGCACATTGCAGGTTAATTCTTTACCCCGCTGAGCCACAGGAGAAGCCTACTTTCAACTGAAGTATGTACAGAGCCCTGTAACATTTTTTAAATTAATTCATTAACTTTAATTGGCAGGCTAATTATTTTACAATATTGTAGTGGTTTTTGCCATACATTGACATGAATCAGCCACAGTGCTCATGTGTTCCCCATCCTGAACCCCACTCCCACCTCCCTCCCCATCCCATCCCTCAGGGTCATCCCAGTGCACCAGCCCTGAGCGCACTGTCTCATGCATCAAACTGGACTGACAATCTATTCACATATGATAATGAGAGAGTCATTTCTAGGCGGTTGATAAGAAGTCCAAGTGTCCTAAGAAGAGAAGGATCTGGAATTCTCAAGGAGGAAGAAAGGACAAACTTTTTTTCCCCTCTACATTCCTTAGGATTATATAACAATAATGTATCCTGCTTGAGGACAGTCTCTAGAAAAAACCTTCTGGCTAATCCTGTTATCTTAAAATGTAAATTATGGGAGTAGGTCTCATGAGGTCTTTACAACCTCCAGACATTCTTTTGATTCACTGTAATAACTAATTCAGTTCAGTTCAGTTCAGTCCCTCATCGTGTCTGACTCTTTGCGATTCCATGAATCGCAGCACGCCAGGCCTCCCTGTCCATCACCAACACCAGAAGTTCACTCAAACTCACGTCCATCTAGTCAGTGATGCCATCCAGCCATCTCATCCTCTGTCGTCCCCTGCTCCTCCTTCCCTCAATCCCTCCCAGCATCAGAGTCTTTTCCAATGAGTCAACTCTTCGCACGAGGTGACCAAAGTACTGGGGTTTCAGCTTTAGCATCATTCCTTCCAAAAAAATCCCAGGGCTGATCTCCTTCAGAATGGACTGGTTGGATTTCCTTGCAGTCCAAGGGACTCTCAAGAGTCTTCTCCAACACCACAGTTCAAAAGCATCAATTCTTTGGCACTCAGCCTTCTTCACAGTCCAACTCTCACATCCATACATGACCACAGGGAAAACCATAGCCTTGACTAGACGGACCTTTGTTGGCAAAGTAATGTCTCTGCCTTTGAATATGCTATCTAGGTTGGTCATAACTTGCCTTCCAAGGAGTAAGCATCTTTTAATTTCATGGCTGCAGTCACCATCTGCAGTGATTTTGGAGCCCAGAAAAATAAAGTTTCTGGACACTGTTTCCACTGTTTCCCCATTATTTCCCATGAGTGATGGACCGGATGCCATTATCTTCGTTTTCTGAATGTTGAGCTTTAGCCCAACTTTTTCACTCTCCACTTTCACTTTCATCAAGAGGCTTTTGAGTTCCTCTTCACTTTCTGCCATAAGGGTGGTGTCATCTGCATATCTGAGATGATTGATATTTCTCCCTGCAGTCTTGATTCCAGCTTGTGTTTCTTCCTGTCCAGAGTTTCTCATGATGTACTCTGCATAGAAGTTAAATAAGCAAGGTGACAATATACAGCCTTGACGTACTCCTTTTCCTATTTGGAACCAGTCTGTTGTTCCATGTCCAGTTCTAACTGTTGCTTCCTGACCTGCATATAGATTTCTCAAGAAGCAGGTCAGGTGGTCTGGTATTCCTATCTCTTTCAGAATTGTCCACAGTTTCTTGTGATCCACACAGTCAAAGGCTTTGGCATAGTCAGTAAAGCAGAAATAGATGTTTTCTGGAACTCTCTTGCTTTTTCCATGATCCATCGGATGTTGGCAATTTGATCTCTGGTTCCTCTGCCTTTTCTAAAACCAGCTTGAACATCAGGAAGTTCACGGTTCACGTATTGCTGAGCCTGGCTTGGAGATTTTGAGCTATACTTACTAGCATGTGAGATGAGTGCAAGTGTGTGGTCGTTTGAGCATTCTTTGGCATTGCCTTTCTTTGGGATTGGAATGAAAACTGATCTTTTCCAGTCCTGTGGCCACTGCTGAGTTTTCCAAATTTGCTGGCATATTGAGTGCAGCACTTTCACAGCATCATCTTTCAGGATTTGGGACAGCTCAACTGGAATTCCATCACCTCCACTAGCTTTGTCATAGTTATGCTTTCTAAGGCCCACTTGACTTCACATTCCAGGATGTCTGGGCTCTAGGTGAGTGGTCACACCATGTGAGTATTGGATCGTGAAGATCTTTTTTTTACACTTCTTGTGTGTATTTCTTGCCACCTCTTCTTAACATCTTCTGCTTCTGTTAGGTCATAGCATTTCAGTCCTTTATCGAGCCCATCTTTGCATGAAATGTTCCCTTGGTATCTCTAATTTTCTTGAAGAGATCTCTAGTCTTTCCCATTCTGTTGTTTTCCTCTATTTCTTTGCACTGATCACTGAGGAAGACTTTCTTATCTCTTCTTGCTATTCTTTGGAACTCTGCATTTAGATGCTTATATCTTTCTTTTTCTCCTTTGCTTTTTGCTTCTCTTCTTTTCACAGCTACTTGTAAGGCCTCCCCAGACAGCCATTTTGCTTTTTTGCATTTCTTTTCCATGGGGATGGTCTTGATCCCTGTCTCCTGTACAATGTCACGAACCTCAGTCCATAGTTCATCAGGCACTCCATCTATCAGATCTAGGCCCTTAAATCTATTTCTCACTTCCACTGTATAATCATAAGGGATTTGATTTAGGTCATACCTGAATGGTCTCGTGGTTTTCCCTACTTTCTTCAATTTGAGTCTGAATTTGGCAATAAGGAGTTCATGATCTGAGCCACAGTCAGCTCCTGGTCTTGTTTTTGCTGACTGAATAGAGCTTCTCCATCTTTGGCTGCAAAGAACATAATCAATCTGATTTCGATGTTAACAATCTGGTGATGTCCATGTATAGAGTCTTCTCTTGTGTTGTTGGAAGAGGGTGTTTGCTATGACCTGTGCATTTTCTTGGCAAAACTCTATTAGTCTTTGCCCTGCTTCATTGCATATTCCAAGGCCAAATTTGCCTGTTACTCCAGGTGTTTCTTGACTTCCTACTTTTGCATTCCAGTCCCCTATAATGAAAAGGACATCTTTTTTGGGTGTTAGTTCTATAAGGTCTTGTAGGTCTTCATAGAACCATTCAACTTCAGCTTCTTCAGCGTTACTGGTTGGTGCATAGACTTGGATTACTGTAATATTGAGTGGTTTGCCTTGGAAATGAACAGAGATCATTCTGTCGTTTTTGAGATTGCATCCAAGTACTGCATTTCGGACTCTTTTGTTGACCATGATGGCTACTCCATTTCTTCTGAGGGATTCCTGCCCGCAGTAGTAGATATAATGGTCATCTGAGTTAAATTCACCCATTCCAGTCCATTTTAGTTCTCTGATTCCTAGAATGTTGACATTCACTCTTGCCATCTCTTGTTTGACCACTTCCAATTTGCCTTGATTCATGGAACTGACATTCCAAGTTCCTATGCAACATTGCTCTTTACAGCATCAGACCTTGCTTCTATCGCCAGTCACATCCACAGCTGGGTATTGTTTTTGCTTTGGCTCCATCCCTTCATTCTTTGTGGAGTTATTCTCCACTCATCTCCAGTAGCATATTGGGCACCTACTGACCTGGGAGTTTGTCTTTCAGTATCCTATCATTTTGCCTTTTCATATTGTTCGTGGGGTTCTCAAGGCAAGAATACTGAAGTGGTTTGCCAGTCCCTTCTCCAGTGGACCACATTCTGTCAGATCTCTCCACCATGACCCGCCCATCTTGGGTTGCCCCACGGGCATGGCTTAGTTTTCATTGAGTCAGACAAGGCTGTGGTTCTAGTGTGATTAGATTGACTAGTTTTTCTGTGAGTATGGTTTCAGTGTGTCTGCCCTCTGATGCCCTGTTGCAACACCTACCATCTTACTTGGGTTTCTCTTACCTTGGGCGTGGGGTATCTCTTCACGGCTGCTCCAGCAAAGTGCAGCCGCTGCTCCTTACCTTGGATGAGGGGTATCCATTGGAGAGTATATAACTCCATTGCTAACACTAGCATGGGGGTACTCTTTCTGCCCCCTTCTGATGCCTATGTCAGAAGATTTCTCTATCTCCTTTATACTTTAATAAAACTTTATTACACAAAAGCTCTGAGCGATCAAGCCTCGTCTCTGGCCCCGGATTGAATTCTTCTCCTCTGGAGGCCAAGAATCCCAGGGTCTTTTCATGGTTCAGCAACAACATTTCAGTAATATACATGTTTCAATGCTATTCTCTCAAATCATCCCACCCTCACCTTCTCCCACAGAGTCCAAAAGTCTGTTCTTTACATTTGCGTCTCCTTTGCTGTCTCTCATATAGGGTCATTGTTATCATCTTTCTAAATTCCATATATATGCATTAACATACTGCACTGGTGTTTTTCTTTCTGACTTACTTTGCACTGTATAAGAGGCTCTAGTTTCATCTACCTCATTAAAACTGATTCAAATGCATTCTTTTTAATAGCTGAGTAATATTTCACTCTGTATATGTACCATGGCTTTCTTATCCATTCATCTGCTGATGGACATCTAGGTTGCCTCCATGTCCTGGCTATTAAAACAGTGCTGCGATGAACATTGAAGTACATAGTGTCTCTTTCCCTTCTGGTTTCCTCAGTGTGTATGTCCAGCAGTGGGATTGCTGGGTCATATGACAGTTCTATTTCCAGTTTTTTAAGGAATCTCCACACTGTTCTCCATAGTGGCTGTACTAGTTTGCATTCCCACCAGCAGTGTAAGAGAGTTCCCTTTTCTCTGCACCCTTTCCAGCATTTATGCTCAATATCACTCATTATCAGAGAAATGCAAATTAAAACCACAATGAGGTACCATCTCAATCCTGTCAGAATGGCTGCTATCAAAAAGCTCTGTATATTTTAAGGGGCTTTGTGTTTTAATGGAAGCCTGTGTAGGTGTTGGGAAGCCTGCAGAAGCTTGCTGAGTTCCTTACACTGTCTGTACCATATACTGCTGTACAGAGAACCTGAACTCATGGCGCAGAAGCTGTGGGCAATAAGGGAACTTCCACTTCCCACCCATAGATTTTACCAGAAGCCCAGTACCACTGACTTTAGGGACAATATCTCCTGTGGCCCCAGGTATAGCTCAGTCCCTCTGGATCCTAAACATACTCCCCATCAAGGGGGCCAGGAGGAAGCTGGGCAATTAGCCCCAGTTGACTGCTTCTCTAGTCAGGTATTGGTGGCTGTTTCCCTCTGGGGTTTCTTTCTGATGAGTCAAAGGAGACCTTCTTGCCTGTTGTTTTGAGGCTGCTGAACAGACATGAGAGTCTGTAAAGGTCCTTGGGCCACCAAGGTTTGCTCTTTTTCTTTGGATGCTGGGTCTTTTGAGCAGAAAGTGAAGATTCAGGTGACAGAAAGAAGCAGAAGGTATCTGAACTTATAGCACCATTATAGCTCAGAAGAAGCTCAGAAATCTCCAAGTCATGCATGTGTGTCTGTGTGTAAATGTGTGCACATGTGACTATGAGAGACATTGCATGTATCTGTGTGTGTGTTGTGTTGTATGACTACGTGTGTATGTGTAATTGGAATTCCAGAGAAGCTGGAAATTTCCTATCAGTGTGTGCTCCTTTTACTTCCATTCGTTGCTTGTGTGCTGAATGTAAGGCCTTGTGCATAACTCATGAATTGAATACGTATGACTTCTTGGTCTACAATGACTGTGGTATAGGATGGTTGAGAGTTCTCTGTGTGTAGCTGTACTGTACATGTGCATTTAGTTTGTGAGTTTTGCATAGATTTGAAGCTGACTCACATCCTGACTGTATTCACTCTATTAACAGTTTGAGCGTGTGTGTGTATGTGTGTGCAAAGTCCATTTTTTACTGTTTGTGACCCTATGAACTATAGCCCACCAGGATCTTCTGCCCATGGAATTTTCCCAGGCAAGAATACTGAAGTGGGTTGCCATTTCCTACTTTAGGGGATTTTCCCAAACCCAGGGATTGAACCTGGGTCTTCCCGGGTCTCCTGAATTGGCAGGCAGATACTTTACCATTGTGACACCTGGGAAGCCCAAGTTAGAGAAAAAATAAAATCCATTTGGCAAGGTATTGTCTGTGATACTGTGTGAGTGCCTTTGTGCAAAAAAAAAAAAAAAAAAAAAGCAACAACACCCACATCTTGACTTACTTCACACAGAAGATACAGGTGTGTGCATGTGTGTGTGTGTGTGTGTGTGCATAATGGTCTCATATTTTAGCTCTCGCATTTGGATGAGACCAGAATCACACAAGCAGCTCCAAGGAAGCCCACTTTGAGGAACTTCTGGCATCCATTTGTCAGTGATGTAAATATTCCAACAGTACAGGAAACGCAATACTTTTTGAAACACTTCTTCAATTTTGGTAATACATTTTAGAAACAAAATGCTCATTTCTGGTGTCACATATGTATACACTCAAATCTTTGTCTTTTCCCCACTTAAATAGCTTTGGATTTGGCCTTTGGTGATGCTCAGCATCCTCTACTGTCAATGGAATCTTGATGATTGTCTGAAAGATCTTGTGTGTAAGGTGCTTCAGACATTCTAGACACATTGCAAGCTCTTTTTTCAATAGTAAGTTGTAGACTCATGGAGGCTGAGACAGCTGACCCTCCATTTCTCTACTTCTCAGGAAAAAAATTTGGTATGAAGACAGGAAAAATTAGACCCATCCATAGGCTCTCTCCCAATCCTCTCCAGACTGCAATCCCCCAGATTGCCACTTCTCTCTTTATTACTGAGCCATTCCCTGGCCACCTCTTTCCACGTGGTGTTGATGGAATCATAGCACCACCTCTGTATTGTTCCCAGCTCCTTGTTTTCATTATGTGCTCTGGTTCTCCTCCAGGAGATCTTTGTGATCCTGGGTTAAGTCTGACCTAGCAACTTTCAGGGAAAAGGCAGTCCTTGGCAGAATGGTCCAGAGCCTGGACCCTTCTTCTGCCCTATGAACTGAATCAATTAATGACTTCAAGTAACTTCCTGGTCTGGAGCAAGCATCTAGTGAGAGATTCTTACACGATGTTAATGTTTATCTTTCTCTCCCAAGCATATGTTACCTTTTTACTTTAACTTTTCACATTTCACATTTAAATGTTGCCTCTCTACCACCCATAAAAATAAATGAGTGGTTCTTGCTTCTAGTGAAAAATTATCAGAAAATCAACCTTTGAGACCAGGCTCCACTATACAGTATCTATGTGAGATTATTTAATTTATTTCACTACTCTTGTTAGTAAAATGATGGGAAAAATTACTGTCTTCTCTATTTCCAGATACAAATAAACATTGATGGACTGAACAAAATTGAAGGCAAATAAAAGCCATTTACAAACTAAAGGGCTGCAGGAATATGAGTGTTGACAGTTATCTAAGCAGGAAGAATCCTTCAAATCCTGAAATAACATTTCTTAAGATCCTGCCTATTCTAACTAGAGAGAAAGAGAAATAGTAGAGTCACAAGAGCAGAGATTCCAATAAAATTTTAAAAAACACAAGAGAGAATTGTGACTATAGAAGTTACTATATGATCATGCTAGCTTCCTACTGCTTCTCAGTATGTTTACAATGAAGTTTAATAACACCTACTTCTTAGGACTGTTGACAAAATTTAGTGAGGCTATTTTCCAAAAATGTATTAGTCTGACATATTGTTCATTAAATGTCAGTAATTATCCAGTGTGAGGATCAATATTGGGAAATAGTGAACGGTCAGTCAGGTAACTGAATTCTAATAGACTCTCCATCCTTCAGTATCTCTCAGCTCTCAGACCCCAGATCTCAGATCTCAGGTGTCTTCCTACCTATGAACATCCAGATCTGAGACAACATGAAAAACCAGAAATGGATGGAAATACATGTATAGAAAGAAGGTTTGTTTCTTGGCCAGAAGATAAACATGCATTAAGACAAGTTCTACCAGAGAATTGACCTCAGTGATATCTGAACTCAGTTCACCTTATTGTGTGAGCACTCAGATAGATGCAAATTTTAGGCCAGTTTCCTGGACCTTTGTGCTGACCATCTCATAATACTGTTTTATTAAATCCTTGAATTTAATATTGAGTTTTTTGGATACTTGTCCTGTCATAAAAAATAATTGAGGAAATTTTGTATGTATTTTATGTAGGACATTGTTCTTAGATATTAATATGCCTTGAATTAGAATGCTCTTTTAGGCAATGGCACCCCACTCCAGTACTCTTGTCTGGAAAATCCCATGGATGGAGGAGCCTGGTGGCTGCAGTCCATGGGGTCGCAAAGAGTTGGACACGACTGAGCGACTTCATTTTCACTTTCCATTTTCATGCACTGGAGAAGGAAATGGCAACCCACTCCAGTGCTCTTGCCTGGAGAATCCCAGGGATAGGGTAGCCTGGTGGGCTGCCGTCTATGGGGTTGCACAGAGTTGGACACGACTGAAGCAACTTAGCAGCAGCAGCAGCAGCAGCAGCAGAATGCTCTTATTAACTCTATGAATGTGTGATGTTGGTGTCTTTGCATTATAGAGGCACATGTGAGGCCAAGAGAGATTTAAGTATCCCAAGTCATATATCTAAAAAGAGGTGCCGCCAGGATCACAACATGAGGAATCTGGCTTCAGGTCCATAATGTTAGTCAGTCCTTTGGCAGGTGTTCCCTAGAGGGTTAGTATCCAAAGAGAAGAGGTCCTGTGTGACCTGTTTATTCCTATATCTCCAGTCAAAAGCTTAAAGCCAGAAACATGGTTAATTAAAAAGAAAACTTAAGAATGAATTTGCTCTGGTTTTCATCAAAAGGAATCATATTGATGATTGAGGATGTGTCGCTTGCTCTGGCAACATTAGGTGATAAAAGGAATTTAGGAGAAAATTCTTTTCTCCAAGAATAAATTAGAGATCCTAGTGTGGTCAAGCTTCTGACATTTTCCCCCTCTCCTTCATCCGCCAGCAGACAGGAGAGGAGCATGAGGAGGAAGAACCAGAGCAGCGTGTCCGAGTTCCTCCTCCTGGGCTCCCCCATCCGGCCAGAGCAGCAGGGCGTGTTCTTCGCCCTGTTCCTGGGCATGTATCCTGACCACGGTGCGGGGCAACCTGCTCATCATCCTGCTCATCAGGCTGGACCCTCGCCTCCACACCCCCATGTACTTTTTCCTCAGCCACTTGGCCCTCACTGACATCTCCTTCTCATCTGTCACTGTCCCTAAGATGCTGATAAACATGCATACTCGGGATCAATCGATCCCCTATGCAGGGCGTGGTAACACAGATGTATTTTTTCATATTTTTGGGTTGTGTTGACAATCTTCTTCTTGCAGTGATGGCCTATGATAGGTATGTGGCCATCTGTCACCCTCTCCACTACACCACCATCATGCGAGGAAACCTGTGTATTTCACTAGTGGCTGTGTCCTGGATCTTCTCCTGTAGCAGTGCAATGTCCCACACTCTCAGCCTGGCCCGGCTGTCCTTCTGTGCTGATAACACAATCCTTCATTTCTTTTGTGATCTTGGCTGCCCTGCTTAAGCTCTCCTGCTCAGACACCTCCCTCAATGAGTTGGTCATCTTCACTGTGGGGCACTGGGAATCATCATACCACTAACTGGCATCCTAGTCTCTTATGTCCGCATCGGGGTCTCCATCCTAAAAGTCCCTTCCACCAAGGGATTTACAAAGCCTTGTCCTACCTGTGGCTCCCACCTCTCGTGGTTTTCCTATTCTATGGGACAATTATGGTTCTGTACATTTTCCCATCATCAAACAACTCCAATGACAAAGACATAATTGCTTCAGTGATGTACACAGTGGTCACGCCCATGCTGAACCCTTTCATCTATAGTCTGAGGAACAGAGACATGAAGGGGGCTCTTGGGAGATTTCCAGGAGGGAGACCTTCTTCTCTAAGTAAACAATACCTCACCTTCTCAGTTTCTCACTCCGAAGAACCAAATGGCACCAGTGTCAGAGATTCCCCTGTGGAAATCTTGTGCCAAAGACCTTGCCTGTTGCTGGTACCCCACCACACTTCCCTGTTTCCAGCCACTTGCTTTGCTTGTTTTTTTTCTGTTGCTTTTCCTGAAACCAGTGAGTTCCAGACATGGACACAGCAAGTGCTATTTGTTGTAACCATCTGTGTTTTTTGAACGAACTTCTTTTTGCTTTAGCTTTATTTTATGTCTCTTTCTGTTTCATAAGCCTTGGAATTTGGCAATACACTAGAGCACCATCATCTTAGTTGTCTTCAAAGCACCAAAGGTCTTTTAAGTCATGAGTAGGAAGTGTCATCTTTTACAATTATACTATTGAGTTACAGTTATGAATAGGCAAAAAGATCCCTTACTTTGATACATATGTTTCTTCTTTAAAGAAAAAGAA